>NW_025110730.1:556644-563393 GCF_011392965.1 Frieseomelitta varia
AATCAACAGAATACTTTAACTTGGCATTCGACATTTGAAAATAAACGAAGAATCATTAAATTCAAACCTATCAAATTCAAAATAATTTACACCCGTTCGATACTTGCGAATCAAAGAATATTTTAATACCTAGCATTTAACATTTGAAAATAAACAATTAATCAACTAAAATCATTGAGTTCAAAATTCTTAAAGGTGTTAATTAATGATCTTGCGCTAATTTTTAAACTAATTGACTGACATCCACTCGATATCCGGAGTTCATTGTTTTCGAATATGAGACTCAAAGGATCAATGCTTCCAGGCAAGGAAAAAGCAACAAGGAAAGCCATGCCCGAACAGACAATGCACCGGTCGGCTGGAGATACTTTCGTGTCGTGGCCATTGCGGTTATCCAGTGACGCATTTTTGGCGACACACTGAGCATGCGATATTCTTCCAAGCCAAGGGACAACACGACCATCCACGACCGGAAGCGAAATCTACATCCGAGGCGAGGAGAAGCGTGGGTGCCGGCCGAAGGGTGCGCGGACTAGCAGTTCTTCTGGCGAACGAGGCTGCTTTGGGTTCCAAAGTACGTTTACGAATAATTTACCTATCGATTCCAAAAAAAAAAAACTGGAATAAATACTTTTGAATTTCGAGCTTAATTATCTCTTGATTATTTTTGAAATTCGATGGCGAAAGAATGAAACAGTTGATTTAGAATATTAATTTTGCATTTAAAAAAAGAGAATACTTTTTCGTGTTTTCTATTTCAATTCAGTTGAATTTCGATTGAGAACTATCCCCTATTCGTATGATCCTACAGCCATTGTAGGTGCTGCTATCTTTCGGGACTAACGGGAACAGAACGAAGAAATACAGAAGAAGAAAAAATAAATACATACATGGGTAAAAAAGGAAAATGATAAAAGCGGATCGTTACAGGCTCGAATAAAATAGAAAAGATTCATAAGAACGGCATTTTGTAGTTGTAAAAAACTTGAATTTTAAATTCTATCGAGACGATGCAATATACACTAGTAATAATTTTATATATATATATATATATATATATATATATATATATATATATAAAATTACTAGTAATAATTATATATATTATTACTAATAATTATATATAATAGAAATTTTTTTAACTTATCAATTTTTTTTTATAAACAAATGGAAATAATTATAATATAAATTACTAATATATATATTTATAATTATATATAATAGAAAATTTTTTAAACCTATTAATTTTTTTTAACAAACAAATGGAAATAACTATAATATAAATTACTATATATATATTACTATATATATTACTATAGCTATAACATAAATTTATATATATATATATATTAAAAATTTTGTATTTTATATATATACATATATATATATATATATATATGTATATATATAAAATGGAAAATTTTTGAAACTTATCAATTTTTTTAACAAAAAAATGGAAAATATAAAGTATTTTCTTAATACTTCACTTCTTGTCGTATTCAAATTGCCGCCATGTTTCTCTACAAACAACGTACAGTATATATACATGTATATATATAAAACATTTGTCATTGCACTACCATTGCAATACTTCGAAATCATCCAAATTTTCATGAGTTCGTCGAAGAATTTCGTTTCCTCGACTCAATAAAGAACATTTCCTACCACAAACTATTACGAAATTTATACCGAACGTAAAATGTAGATAGACACAATACTGTCGATAAAAGTACATTTGAAATATTCAAACATTCGAACGATTGAACGATTAGTTCGTGCAAGAGACTCACCGAGACAGGTAGCTTGGACAAACGACTCGACAGGCCGGCTCTCTCCTTTTTTCAATTCCTTTAACACGATTAATAGATGAATTCTCGTGCTTCTTTTCAGTTAATGTCACTACGAGGAACGAAAAGACCAAACTCGGAAGCAATCGAACCGCCAAGGACGACGCAACCGCCGCCACTAATACCGGACAAAGGTAAATTGTTGTTTTATTTCGAAATGCTTTCACCACACCCGTTCCGCGTTACACTACATTCATTTATGGATTTTCACGATCATTCTGCGAATTTGAGAAGGAAATTCACCTTTAAATTGAAATTTCGCGACGCTGCGTGAAACCGTTTGCCGCGACCGTTTCTCGCGCCGATAGTAACTACCATTTCCGCCTGATGGCGCCAGCGTCTGTTATATTGCGCTCGTAAATTCAAATTACGAATTTAAACGCAGCTTCTTTAGCATGTTTTTATTTTCTACGACAGAGAGAACATTCTACTTATTTTTCAATTGTAAATGAACATTGTTACTACTATTATTATTATTATTATTATTTGAGAAGTTTTTTTTGGAAAAGTCACTGCTTTATCAAATAAATTTTATATAAAGTACCAATAGCCTGATTTTTTAAAAAAGCAAGAATGAATTGATTTCAAAATACATACGGAATTCGTATGCCATTTATATATATTTACCATTTTTTGTATTGTATAATATATTTTTACCGTAATATTTGTTACTTTTAATATTTTTAATATTTATTACTATCTTTTAATAAGATCTTTTAATTTTCTTTTAATCTTGATCTTATATTTTTATGATCTTTTTTTTATTACAATCTTATATTTTTATATTTTTATCTTTTTTATTTTTAATCTTATATATATTTTTATAATTTTTGATTTTAATCTTATATTTTTATAATCTTTTTTTTATTATAATCTTATTTTTAATATTTATTACTTTATTTAATATTTATTACTATCTTTTAATAAGATCTTTTAATTTTTTTTTATGTTAATCTTATAATTTTATTACTATCTTTCAATAATAATAAACGTTCTAATAACATCTTCTTCTCTTTCAGGATACTCCTGTTCCTGCCCGCCATTTGAATGCATGTGTGGCCTGCAGACTAACGCCCCGGCTTATCAGCAATCTCATCATCATCAGACAACCATGTATCCTCAGCAAACAGCCCCGAACGACACCCCCTACTGGCTCCAAGACACCGTGCCATCCCAAGAGAACGCTCTGGGGTACAATCTTCCCAACCAGGTGCCCCACGAGGCCTCCTATCCCGATTTTCCCTCGTTCACCGGAGAACTGCTCCAGCCGGAGGAGATCTTCCAGCTGGATCAACCCCTTAGACCAGAGTTCACGATGAATTCTCAAGAAGTGGCTAGATCGCCGCCTACCTTGCTCGATCTTGGAAGCGGCACGATTAAATACGAGATGAAACAGCATCAGGATCAGGGATATTGGAATCAATTTCTCAGCGAAGATTCCAGCAGCAGTCACTTGAGCATGCCCCAAGACGACCGACTTCAGTTCCCTGGTTTCGAGACGGACAAAGACTCCAATGGCTTCTGCGTCAAGAGACCCGTGAACCATTTCGTTTCCAACAAGGAAGTGAACCAAAATCACCACTTGAACAATCCATTGAACTTCCAGGATTACCAACGACACCAGAGTCACAAGAGTTTCGTGGACGGGCCGGTGAAGAACGATCAAGAGGCGAGCTATTGGGCCCAGAGCCATCAGGACGATCGTTTGAACTTCCCTGGCTTCGACCCTCACAAAGAAGAGGATCTATTGCCGCCTAGAAGAGACATGAACTGTTACCCTAAGGAGAACTGTCAACCAGAGAATTACAACGTCTATTCTAAAAAGGAGAACGGAATGGTGGATCCTTTACGCCCTAGTCGCAGTCCCATGGAGAACAAACATTATTCCTACACTGACGGCTACAGTCAGATGTTCGAGCAGTCGGACGGGAAGAATCAGTTAACCAATCGACCTAATCAGACCACGAACCGGATGGTTCTGGACGAGAGATTGCAGAATAATTATGGCCGTGAAACGAATCCTGACTCGGCCGAGAGACTCTTCCCAGATTCGAACGGCATGGAGGCGACCATGCCAGCGCAGAACAGTCCGGAACCTTTCTTCTATCCAAGTAACGATCGTTGTCATTACACTTGCGAGGTACTCGACACACGGTTGCCCCAAATGCCCATGAATCCGACAGTCGCGCAATCGGCCATGAATAATTATGGCGACGTGAGCGAGCTGGATCTACCGCCTTTCGTTGATTACACTCTCGTAGGGATGCTGTGCTCCACGGAGGAGGACACGTCGAGCTTATTACCCGGTTGTCCCCAAAACGGACAGAACTACGTTCCCCACCATTAGACCCCTGATCACGATCTTCGTTTGTATCATAAATACGAAATATACGATAGTTGCGCCTCAAAACACAGTTGCGAGTGTCGAGCAGTTTTGTTTCCCGCCCCGTCGATACCCGTCGATACGCTGATTTTTTGCGAATTCCGAGAGACAAGTTCTCTCGACGAGAGCGCTGTAACTTACGTTGAACTGAGAAGTTTCGAGCTGTTATTTAAATGAAGGAAATAAAGGAATTTTTGTTAACAGGAAACTCTACTGGCAATTGTACAAACGACACATACCTTACCTAAGATCTCGGGTGAACTCGACAGTATACTCGAGAGTATTTTTCGATTATTCAATCTTGCTCACTCTGGTGTTAGCCAATATATTCGGCGTGTCTTTTTACTTGATTTTTATGATACTCTTTAGGATCGATCGTAACACAGAAGGTAGCAAAGGTTCAAAGCACACGAGTCGAAGTAGCTTGGAAAAAAGTCACGTGGTTTATTCGTAATTTTATTTTATTCGTAACAGATACTCTCACGATCACAATTGTATGCATAGTATGTAATATTATCATATATCTATTTTGCGTTACACTTTCTCGGATTACATACGCGATACTCGTTCTTTTTTCTTATTTTTATCGTTCTTTCCTCCTTTTTTTTTCTTCAATCCTTTTCTCCATCCCTTTATGAAACAGACGCTGATACCATCTTATCGACGTTCGAATCGTCGATTATTCGTTCATTTCCTATTCCGCGTTGTTTTTTTTTTTTTTTTTGTTTTTTCTTTTCCACAAGCGGTGAGCACAAGGGAGACGAGAAACGAAACGGGTGCGAATCCGGTCGCGTGCTTCGCCGAACGATCAACGAAATTCGCCTGTTCCATCCTTCTCGTTCGCTGTCCGTTTCATCGTCGTCGAGCTCCGCTGCCGAAGAAAAAAGAGAACGTTGAGGCGACGAGTCTCTACGGATCGCTCACGTTCGTGTTTGCAAAAGCAGTATCTACCGTCGTGGATCGGCGTCGACGACGATTCGAGAAAAAGAAAAGAAAGAAGCGGAGATACAATCGCGCGATCGATTGTAATCGAAAAAACAAAGAAGGAGTCTCGTTGGATCGTTCGATCGCGAAATTCACGTTCACGGATCTCGTTAGTATAGTTGATTCGTCTAATATACAGTGGGTTTTGGTGTTCGCGCGAATTATGCCACAACTCAGAGCTAAGTGGTTAAATCGCTACGTTATGTGCTATTATCCTTCGGAGGAAAAATCGTCAACTCTTGTAGGAAACTATGCTGAATCGTCGTCGCGATGTGACTCGCTTTTACGAGGAGCGTCGATCAATGGTTTACGCGTATCGTTCTCGTGGAAATGAAACGTTTCATATATTTTTTTTTTTTCTTTTTCTTTGACTACGCTAAGAAAAAAAAAAAGAAACAGAAGAAAAACCAAAAAATGACATCGACGCTGTCGTTGAGAAAAGCAAAACCTAAACAATAATCACGTCACACGACACTGTCTAAAGCTCGTCCATCTACGTCGTCTTTGAACGTCTTCCGTAAATTTCTTTCTTTCTTTTTTTTTTGTCCTTTATTTGCATCTTTTTCGTATTTTTTTGTTTTTCTTTTGTTATCATTCCTCTTTGTACGTAAATTACGATCAACTCTCACATAGAGTGTATAAATGTTTCTAAGCGTATAAATTTTGGTCAGTAAAAAAAAGAATATACTATAATATCGAATTACACTTTGTCCTACACACGTCACACATAAAACAAACTCTATCGATACTACGTTTACATAATTCATCATATTAATTTTATTGTATTTTGTTTTTTTTTTTTCGTCGTTCTTTTTTTACTTTTTTCCTCTCGCTCGCATACAGACACACTCACTCACACGTCCTTTAGGCATCTAGGTAAAAAAAGGCGGGGGAGGGAGGGGGCGGGGAGGGGACCAAACGACGTCCGGTTTTATGTTGTCAGAGAGTCGCTAGAAAAATAAAAAACGCGGCTCTATCCTCCACGAATAACTTTTCCTCTCTTCCCTTCAAAACATCTATTGACATCTTTTCTTTCCTTTCTTTTTGATCTACCCTCTCTCCTGTACTCGACTCTCCTTGGGCCTCCGACCCAACGTGTCACGCATCATCAATTTCATCCTGAATCTCACATCGTTCACAAAGTTCTTCCGACAAGTTCTTCGCACCCATCGTAGTGAACGCGGTTTTTTGTCACGCACACGGAATTTTTCGACCACGAGAAAAAAAAAAAAAAAAAAAAAATTGGAAACAGAACACTTTCGCGCGTTCGTTTCGTGCCTTCTCTCGCGTTTGGATCCTCGCGCGTCCGCTCGCGAGAGACCAGAGATCCAGTTCCTCTGGGTTCTTTCTTCCGCCGATTTCTCGTCGCAAAACATACGAGAAAAAAATAAAAAAAAAAAGAAGAAAACAATGCCACAAGCAACGAGCTTCCCAAAACACGGAAAAACAAAACGCGGACAATTCTTACGCTCATATATCCCGTGCTCGTTCGCATAAGACACATTCGTACTTTCGCTCTGCCGTCGTAAAAAAAA
>NW_025110730.1:563403-567687 GCF_011392965.1 Frieseomelitta varia
AAAAAAAAAAGAAAAGAAACCCACTCGACACGAGTAACACAGAAACGTTGCAGGCACGTCACTTTGATATTCGTGTAATTGTGTACGTCACGAGCAAATTGGAAACAATCCTCGATCGATCGATACGCGAAGCTTCGATCGTGACTGATCTATGCGAGTCAACTTTTTTTCTTTTCGATGTTCCCACGTGGGTTCGAGGGAACAGTCGTTGGTTCGCGAAACTCGTCGTTCTGAAACTGAAACGATCGCTCGTTCTCTCGAATCGCGTGTGGTTTCAAAATATCGTTCCATCGGAAACGAAAGCGAGAGCCAACAATCGTGTCATTCGTCAATTTTGATTTCTTTTTACTTTGCAGTCGGATCGCGCGGACCAACTCTCTCGGTGCACAAGCTGCTCGAGATTTTCACCACGTGAATTCGAGCGTTCCGAAGGAAGGGAGGCGAACTAAACGAAACGCTTGCTGGAACTCCAAATGGATTCCTGTATGAAGGTTCGTCCAAGTAGGACGAGATTTACGTCGTTTCGTAGCGTTTGTAGCCGCGCAAAGAGTCCATTGACACGATCGTTTCCGTGATCTCTTGGACGCGTTTTCAGCGTGTTCGAGCGACTCGAGACGAAATCCTACTGATTCGTCCTTCATTCGACGGACGGGAGGAAGCTTCGCAATCGTCGAGTCGATAAGAAAATTAAAAATAGAGGATGGACGATTGCAAAGTTTTCTACGATATTCTTCTAGAGTACACCAATACAGAGCTTTCGAACTAGAAGCAACGAAATTGAGATCTCTGTAAACCGATCTCTGGTTCGAGTCGTTCGATCATTCACGCGTAAAGCGGGACAAGAAAGAATCGTCGCGTTTCTTATGTATTCTACGATAAAAAAAACTAGCTCGAAGTAGAGCGTCGGAGCATAAGCTGCCGCGTCGAGTGACCACATCACGACGTTGCAACTAAATGCTCGTCCAGCATCCTTCGGACTCTCGGTGGTGCAGCGTGTAAAGCGAACTCTGCGTGTAAAATTATTAGTCGACTACGCGTGCTCTTTACGAGGCAGTGCTTTCTCCTCGTCCTATCATGGATTCACCTTCGAGGTGGCGGAGAGAGTGCGTGCAGAGAGTGTGCCCTTTGACCTCCCTTCGACGAGGCCGTTCGATCGAGAAAAGAATCGAACTGATAAAAAAAAGAAAACATCAATGGACATTGCGAACTTTCGTATTGCACGAGGGAAAAGGAATTTCGCTGGCTCGTATATATATATATATAGTATATATGAACGTCTCGAAAAGTCTCGAATATCGTCTTTCGCTTACGTCTCCAATAATCTAACCGTTTGCTAAAATTATTAGATCTAATTCGATAGAATTATTCGATTGATCGCTCTATCGAAGCGTTCCGCTAATCACGCTTTCAACATTCACACGAAACGCTCGTTTGTTTTAAGTTCTACACACCTAACGATTTACATTTTGATTTAGAGATTCGAAGAAATCTTGGTAACAAATGCGAGGGATACGCGTGTTCCGTGTCACGGCGTGTAAGAACGACGTGTAAAAGACTCGATATTTTGTCCAGGCGCACAATGCTGGATGTGGGGACTATGCAGAGACATAGTATTGTGGCCGAGCCAGAGAATTCGAAGTTTCCCGGTGCGCGGTGCGCAGTGTCTGCCTCGCGAATCGACACGACAATGGCGGTTTCCGGTGAGAAAGTGAAACCTACGAATAACAAAGGGGGATGGGAAGAATCCGCGTTTCAATTCGTGCGTGCGGCGTGCGTGCGTGCGTGCGTGCGTGCGTGCGTGCGTGCGTGCGTGCGTGCGTGAATTGCTTTCTTTCCGTATTATTTTCTTCTTCTTTCCCCCAATTCTTTTTCTTTTCTTTTCTTCTTCTTTTTCTTTTTAACTTTACGTTAACTTTCCTTGATTTTCCGATCGACGAGAAGAAAGGGGCAAATCGTTCGAAACGATACTTGTCAGAAGCGGGGCGCGTCGTGTTATTTCTTTTTTTTTTTTTCTTTTTTTCTTTTTTCTCTTTTCGACAAGCTCGAGCTATACAACCTACCGAACGAATTCATCGTTTATCTTACTATCAGCGTGTAATGTGTGTGTCTCGGCGGGCCACCTCGCACGTCGGCGGCTTCGCTCGAACTTGAAAGAAAAAAAAAAGAAAGAATTAAGGCCGACGAGCGAACAAGCACGTCGTTGAATTCCGTCTGACGATTCAGGTACACTGTGTGTGCATGCGTGCCTAATGTATACGGTTTTCTCGGTTCGTAATTTCGAGTAGAGGAAAAATAGAGAGTGAGAGAGAGAGAGAGGGGCGGGGGAAAGGAAAAGAGAAAGAAACAGAAACAAAAATAGATACAAAGAAACAAAAGAGAGGTACTGACAAGTGTACGCGGACCGTTCAGTTTTGTTCCTTTTGTGGAAGTGGACGACGAATCCATAGTTATTTGTACGGCCTGGAAATTACGATTCAACTACGCGCATCGATTATATAAGTAGAGTAAATATCGAGCCTAGTGATCACAGCTATTGTACGAAACTACGATTGTAAAACTTTCGCGGAGGAAAAGAAACGATGTTACTAGTATTAGTAATAATGATAATCCATAATAATAATAGTAATAATAGTAATAGTAATAGTAATTAATGATAATAATAATAATGATAATAATAATAATAATTGCGGTTAGATAAACAATATAGAATCGACAATCAAGGCATACTACGAGTGATCTGTCATAAGGAAGCTAAACGTCGGTCTCTCGTAGTTACGCTCCTTTTCTCTTAATCGTTGTTCGAACGAACCTCGAACACTTGGACACATTGAACGATAGAAAAAAATATATGTATATATACATATATACTGTATATTTCTCAAGTATGTATACATACATATAAGTATGTATATATACATATATACTGTATATTTTATGTAACGTGTTGTGTACTTGTTGATGCGATTCACGTATGCATATATGCATTTTTATATATATATATATATATATGTATAATCTATAAAATTCATTCTACGAAGAGTTTTGCCTCGCACCGGTTTTCACTAACGCGACTTCGAAAAGAAGGGCAGGTGGAGGCTAGAGAAAATTCAATGCTTTTTCGTCGGTAAGCTTTCGCCCTTACACTTCAAAGTAAAGATACACGTGTATATCTATATATCCGGTGAGTATCATGCGGTTTTCGTCTCTATATGTTTTTATGCAGCAAATCTACCGTCGCTGGTGGGAGCCATCGAGACTGACGATTTGAAGAAACATGGATAGAGCACGAAGCACCCAAAACGAAATTCATTCCAGAATGAAACCGCTATGATCGACGAAGGAGGAGAGGCAATACCGCACCTATTCCACCTCTCTCTCTATACAGGGTGCCTCAGTAGGTCAGTTACTGAGACACCCTGTATATTTTGTTCTAAATTAAACAGGCTCTAACGTGTCAAAGACGTGTCACGAACGACACACGATTGTTTCATTTTATAAAATCTTAGACTTCAACTTAGGACCTATGGTGTACGTATCTTTTTTGTGTGTGTGTGTGTGTGTGTGTGTGTGTGTGTGTGTGTGTGTGTGTGTGTGTGTGTGTGTGTGAGTGTGATGCTTTTCGTACGCGAATATTGCACGCTTCGATACCCAAATTCGGTATCCAATGAACCGTGTGTACACGCGTTTATGTATATTATATATTATATATCACATATATAATATAGAGTAGTTTGCATATACAAAGCATTCGTGATTTGTTTCGTTATATCTCCTTCTCTATCTTAATTATATATTTTTTTTTTCTTCGTTTTTTTTCTTTTTGCTTGTTTTTTTTTGCAAAACTTACACTACTACGACTTTTCTTCTTCTTTTGTTCACCGCCTTGTCATTTTGTTTTCACGTAGTGCAAAGATAATAGTAAGTGATAATAGTAGTGATAGTAGTAGTAGTAGTAGTAGTAATTGTAGTAGTAATAGTAATAATAATAATAGTTCAAATAGTTTGAATCGCGGAACGAAAACATTTTGCTTCTACATGCGAAATTAAAATGATAAGAAAAAAAAAAAATAAAATAAAAGAAATTGTCTCTTCTGCTCTTAGCCGCTTAACTTTTAACGATCATCCATATCGAATTGTAAGAAGGTCATTCGATGATCGTATAGTTTACTCGTCGTAATAATTATATATTCGCGGTTGCTTGTCATTATTTTCTCTCGCACATATGCTTCCTCTTAATCTCTCTTTCCATCATTCTCACGCCCAGTCTCAAGAAGTGCAAAAAAA
>NW_025110730.1:567697-585310 GCF_011392965.1 Frieseomelitta varia
CAAAAAAAAAAAAAAAAAAAAAAAAAGGAAAAAAAAAACCTGAAGAAATGAAAAAGGAATATAAACATCGTTAGAACATCGTTTCACAGCTAACCACAGCATTCGGCAATTATGTTTCACTCATCTAAAAATTACTTATATCACAATGAAACGCCAGCGCATCCTTTCGTCTCTGATCCCTATTTTACGTGTGATATACCCAGGTTTCGGATACTTTTACCTCTCTTTACCTTTTCTTTTCAGCTAGTTAAGAACTTTCAAGGATGGGTCTTAAAGGCTCTGGCAGGTTTTGGCCTTGAGGATTTCCGGATGGTCGCGAACATGTATATGCTAAGGATCCGCGTGTCGGATGAACTGCACGTGCAAGGCCACAGGTGTTCATCCCCGCGACGCGGATCCGCGGTCACAGGGCTTATCAAACTGGCGGAGAATCGATGGAGCCTGTTGTTCTCTCAGCTTATCGCTCGACTACTCTTCCTGAACGCTCGCCAATATAGCTGCGCTATCACCGGCTGGCTTCACGGCTCTCACTCGGTAGAATTTCGTGCCACGTGGCACGCGATACCGGTTATCGATCTGAAATGTGGACAAGTTGCTCGTCAATGCTTCTTAAACGTTAGACATAAAAAAAAAAAAGAGATATACACGTTGTTTTGCAACTGGTCGTAAAATCGTACGTATCATTACACATACATATATGATAAAATATTCGATTTTATCATTTTAAATATTATTCAGGATATTTTCTATTTTTCTTCAATGTACAATTCTACCTTTCACACCATTCTGTACCATGTTCTAACGATTCGTTTCATCAAACGATAAAGTAGTTCATAATTTGCAATTTCAGAAGTAAAATTCAGAAGTAAAACAGTTATAAAGACAAACGAGAAAGCAATCTCACCTTTATAGCATGACAGTACTCCTTGGAGGCAACCTCGACGATGCTCTGAGCATTTTTCGACGACTCGTCGGGATTCCAGATCAAATCCAGGGCAGATGTGGATTTCGGATCGAGGAAATGAAGCGTCGTCGCCTCCTGATAGAACGTGTACGTTCTATGGGTCTCGTCCCAGAACAACAGCACGTTGTCGCCTGGATCGCAGCTGGTCACAGTGATGTGGCCCATCTCTGCGAGCTTCGTTGCAATTTTGTCTATCTTCTTCTTAATATGCGTGAAGCAAGTGATACAACCGCACGAGCGTTGCGGTTTCGGGCTGGTCGTTGCGTCCTGAGACGAGCTCGATTCGGAAACGACCGCCACGGAATCGTTCATATCCTTCTCGCGGCTTCCCGATGAAGGCAACGTGTCTGGAGTAGAGAAGCTCCTGGACCTCTCCTTCACCAATTCGATCTCTAATCGAACCTTGTCCGCCTCCAAGTTCTCGATTTTCGTGTCGGCTGTCTCTTTGCTGTCGCGAAGCGACTGTAACTCAGCGTTCATTCTTTTGTTCTCATTCTCGAGGACCTCGAGCCTCCTGGACAGACAACTCGGATCGTTGCTCGGCTCCAATCGCACCTTTTTCGACTCGGACACTTCCACCTCGTCTTTTTCCGTCTCGAGGCTCTTCGGCTCCTCCTCCAGGCTACTCTGACTCATTTCCAACTGCTCGTCGCTGCTGTGCTGCTCTTTGTGCAAGCCAGCCTCGACGAGAACGTTTTTGAAGTTCTCCGAATCTTTCAAACGTCTGATCGTGCTCTTGTATCGCTTGCACTCCTCCGTTAGCGCAAATTCTCTTCTTCTATACATCTCCATTTTCCGATCTTTCTCCTCGATCGTTTGCGTGGCCAGTCGTAGATCGTGTATCAACTTTGCCACATAGTCCATCCGTTCGTCCATCGTCACTGATTTCTCCAGCTTTTTCTCTTGCGTCGTCTGGGTCATTACTAAGTCACTGAATTCTGATCTCTGAAAAAGATATAAACGAAGGTAAACGTCGGGCTGGATGCTCAAAATGAAAACGTTAATGTTAATCGAAATTGTGCAATTTTCCGGCGATGTAAAAATGCAATTTGAAAATGTGTGTGACTGAATGATTAGCACGAAGGTTCGCAGCGATCGATCACACTTACGTCGATCTTTTCAAGGCTACTGTCGCTTGGACTGCTCTCCATGGTCGACGCAGTCATTAGCTTGAAACGGCTTCTGAGTGATTGCAGCTCGCTCTTGTATTCCATCTGCAGCTTCTCGGTCGCCTCTTTCACCATCCTTTGCTGTTCGCTGCACGCCTGAGTCAGAATCTCTTCCAACTCTTGGATGCGTTTCTGGCTCTGCGCCACCGAGTTCGTCAAGGACGCTATCTCTATGAATCTCTCGTCGTTCGCCTTCTTCACGGCCGTCTCTTTGTCCGCGCGAGCTTGCTCCAACGTTTCCTCGAACTGTTGGTGCAGGTGCGTCTGGAGATCCCTCATTTCCGTTTGCTCGTTCTCCAACTTTTGGCGCATCGTGGCAATCAGACGCTCGTGCTCGGCCAGCTCGGCTTCCTTCTCCACGAGATTACGCTTCAGCGTGCATATCTCCTCTTCGCGGCTCTGTATCAGCTTCTTCACGTCCGCCATTTCCAGCTCGTGGTCCACGGTCAGTTCCTGCTCGCGCTCGCGAAGACGACGGTCGTACTCGCGCGAGTACAACGACAGCGCCTCGCGAACCTGCTCGGCCATATTCGAGAAAACAGTCTGCTGCTCGTTCGTGCGATCCCTCAGGACAGCCAGCTCTTGGCGCACGGTCCTCAACGCCTCGTACATCACCGCCTTCATCGTCTTTAGAATCGAGCTAAGCCTCTCCACTTCCTCGCGCGTGTTGCCAAGATTCTCCTGAAACGTTGACACGTCATGTCACACGTCGGCGGAGTACCGAGCGAGGAATACGATTCCATTTTCGTGCTAAACCCGACTAAAGACGTCGAGGAACAACTAGTCACGAGCAAATTGTAAAAATTGTTCGCAGGCGTGATAATAGAATCAACGTTGTTAGCAGAAGGGAGAGAAACAGTGGGGAGAGAGAGAAAAAGTAGTTTGACAAGTAGAAAAAAAAGACAAAAAAAAAAGAGAAGAGAAATCCCAAAGGTGTCGAGTGTGTGAAGATGATGACGATGAGAGTGGCGGTAGAGCATGGATATATAGCGAACAGTCGGTCCGGTCGTAACCAAGTCGTCTTTGGGTGTTCTATTCTGAAAAGCGAACTCGTGGCTTAAGTGTATCTCGGAGGACGTACTTCGAGGGTCATAGGATCGGGAGAATCGAGTGCGACGGCAGCTAATCTCCTGTAAAAAAATTAAAACACACGTACTCACACGACGATGACAACACGCGCGGTCGGCTACGTAACAAGTACAGAAAAAAACGTAACACGGATATGCGCCAAGCACTTTGAAGAAAAAAAAAAAAAAAAAGAAAAGGCAGAGTAGATCGTACCAACTCATCAGAAACGTTACAAGCAAAAGAATACATACCCACCCTTTTTTCTCTTTTCTTTTTTTTTTTTCGAGAATTACGTTTGCGTTAACAACTTACTGGACAGCGAATATATAAAGACAACGACAACGAAAGTACCTAGAAATCAGAGAGAAGGAAGAAAATTCAATTAAGTGGACGTGAAAATTCAAATAAGCCAAACTTCGAGTAACAAGGGTACGCAAAAGTGTACGGGGGGAGGAGGGGGTTGCAGGTACGAGGAGGTGGCGTTGCAAATGATACACACATACACAGGGTACGAATAAAACACGAGTACACACACGAGTCGGAACAGAGATACACTAAATAATGTATATAAGCAAACGTATAGTATGTATACCATACACAAAAATCATGGAGAGGAGGGAGAGAGGTCGGTAAGAGGGTACGTATTAGCGGTAGTGGAACGTTTACGGCTACGACTACAAGGTCTGTTAGCGAGCTGTAAGTCGTCCAGTACCTGGAGAAGGGAAACGATAGCCTGATGCTGGCCGTCGACGGGATGCTCGCTGAGACTGCTCGGCAGAGACTCGTCCATGTAAAACTCAGTACCCATGAAGTCGGTAGCGCACACACCGATAGAGGGGCTGCTACCGCCACTACCGGACAACTGCTGCTGGCGTTGCTGCTGCTGGCCGTCGCACATCGCCGACCGTGACAGGGAAGAGGAAGGATTTGGGCTAAGAGAGTTCGGCTCCTCGGCCATCGTCGTCGATGGCGTCTCGTGATACTTGGAAAGACCGTTCGCAGTGGCGCGATGAAGCAAATAACTGCTCGACTCGCCGTTCTCGGCGCACTCGGTTAACGGGCTCAGCTGAGCTGGACGCTCGCTGACGGACAGACTTGGGAAATGGAAGGATCCAGGCTCGCTCGAGGATGATGACCGGTTCGTCAGGTCCGCGACTTTCGAATTAAGCGGGGATACGTTAGTCGAGGTGGAGGAAGCGGGGGACACGCTTCGCGAGGCACCAACCTCCAATTGTTTCTGACGCATTTGTTTTGCGCCATCGTACGACTCCGGCTTAGAGTCCGTGGCGCCTTGACCGATCTTCTCGAACTCCTCCGTGTCCGTCTCCGATTCAAAACCACCCCTGAAATCACGTATCAACGTATGACGATTGTGTCCGACCGATAGGTACATAAGATCGAGAGATCTCTACTTTTGACAAAAAAAGAACAGATGTAAATGTATACCTGTCGAACAACATCGGAGCTCTCGTTCGTTCTTGATCCTTGGTAGCTACGTCGACGTGCATGGAAGTGCTGTTCTTCTCCTTGTTCCCGTCGGTGCTCGCCTCGGTAAGGCTCTTGGACAGGAAGAATTGCGTGATGCTGTTCAGGTCCGGTGACGAGATAGTAAGCGCTAGGTCAGGTAGCTGCGATCTGAGAGATTCCATATCCTCCGCTGTCAACTGCGGTGCGTACAATCGCGTTAGAACCAATTTCTATCTCTCTGCTCGAAATGAAATTAAAGTAACGAGTAAATATACCTTGGGTAGTCCGCTATCGAAGACAGACGGTGCCTGGGTGGCAAACGGCGGCGGCGTGTCCTCGAGGCCTGGGAATAAAGAGTTCAAGAAATGACCTTCGAATTTTCTCTGGAACTCCCTTCTACGTGCCAGTTCCTCGCTGTGAACGGTCAACAACTGGCACGCCAGATTGCTGGCCCATACGAGGAAAGCTTGCGAGAAGGTTCGCCTTCGAACCACCTCGGCCACGGCGGTCATGTACATCTGCGGCGTCAGATGAATCTGCTGAAGCACCTCCAGAAGCTTCCTCAAACGTTTCAGGCTCTCGTGGTACATCAACAGCTTGCCATCCAACTCCATTATCTTGTTCTCCACGTACGTGATCCACTTGAGCCGATGGTAGATGTTCACCGAGAGTTCCTCCTTTGCTTTCGTGCACCGGCGCCTGATGTCGCGCAGCTTGTTGTGATTGTGCAGCATCACAATGAGCTGCCGTCTGTGCGAGGTGCACAGGTCGGGAAGCACGCTGGCGTCGCCGAGATTGTTCGCCCGGCTCTGGTTCTGCAGGAAACCCTGGGCAAGCTCCCCCTGCTCGTGGACCAGCCTCTTCATCTGCGTCATCAGCTGTTCCAACGCGAACAGCCTCTCGCCGAGGCCCTTGATCTCCTTCATGTCCTGCTTTTTCGCGTTGTCGAGGGCCGCCTTCGCCTCGGCCATCAACGCCTCCATCATCTTCTCGTCGAATTGTTCCAATCCTCTCGAACACTGTTCCGTCAGCTGCTCCAGGCTACTCTGATTGTCTGTCGCCGCGATCCAACGAAGCAAGCTCAAAACCTCCTGCCTGCCATCGGATTGGCTCGGCTCGTCGTCCAAGTTAAATAGACCCTCGGCCTGAGCTCTCAGCGCTGGTAGGATCGGAATCTTCGCCAAGGTGTTCAGGTCGGCGTTGAAGCTGCAACACGTTCAACGAAATGTAATTAAGTGTGTTGAATGTCGTGAATTACATTTTAAAACGTAACTCGGAGAATGAAAACGAGTGAACGAGAGAGCAAATGGTGACTTTTATCAGCAGTCGCTGTCTTTGTTTAGTTTCATTTCAAAATCTATTGTATTGACACTCCATCGCAAACTCCTCGTAAACTTTTTAATATACAATGATTACGACAATAACCGGCTTCTTCTTAGCATTCATAATTCTTGACTTTGAAATTCTAATCGTCTCTTTTGTTCGGTATATAATAGACGATATAGAATAGTTAACAATTTTTACAGTTGATACTGACCTATCGAACTCAAGTTCGCATCTAATGCCTGCTAAATAATTATTTAATTAATAATATTTATAGTTGAACGTTTCGTTGGATCACGTTGACTGTTATTTCACTACTAGCATCGCAATTATGTTCGTTTCCTCGAAACTCGCGTCTTCCTCGATGTCACGCGACATTGCACGCTATCCGCGCGATTATCCTATGTAGCAATGTGTCCAAGTATGCAACTATCGTCGTTGTAGCAAAAAAAAAAAAAAAAAGAAAAAAAAAGAAAAAAAAACAGGAAAAGAAAATGTTGACCGACCAGCGCGTCTGCAGTTCGAACATGTGAGGCACATGTAACCATATTTTACAAGAAGCGATGCGAACTCGGAGATTGTCGCGATTATGCAAATCGGATAATATCGTTAGCTCTAACTCTACTCTTGAACGTAGCGCCCGATCTTAATTATTTATTTCCGTCAAGACGTAAAATCCGCATGAAAGTTTAATTTATTCATCTCTCGATATAACAATATATGTCACATTGGAAAACAAATGGAAATTGAATTCCAAGTTATTCCACCGTTTAAAAGTATTAAAAGGGACATTTAATTGCAATGAAATAATAAAATTAACTAATTGTAATTGCAATGAAATAATAAAATTAACGATGAACTAATTTTTTATTAATTATTCATTATTTGATGATTAAAGTCTGAAAGATTTAATCCTCGATTGACATGATTAAATTTAATTTAGCCTATGAAAGCTGAACTTAATTACTTAATTTTAAAGCTGGCTTCGTTTGTACTCCGTGTCATCTTACATGATTGTAAAAGAGCGCCTATCTTGTAAACTCAAGAATAAAATTAAAATCAAGTAACCCGACGATCGATCTAACGTAGATCTCTTATAATCAGCTACAATTCAAGAAGACTGAAATATCTTCTCGGGGAGAAAAGCGACAAGTACAATAAAAATCCAAATACATACCTAATGTTATAACGACTGATAATTTTGGCATGTTTTTAAAAGTGGAGAGAATATAGCATAAGAACTTGACAAGTACTTGAAAATCAAACCCAAACAATATTGATCATCTGAGCTTAATTCATAGTGTCTTAAATATTACATAAAATGAATAGTAAATGGAGAATTTTTATGTTTTCAAGAATGAAAAACACAAAATCAGACCCAAGAACTATTTCGATAATCTGGACTTAATTCATATAATTAATATAATATAATATAATATAATAATTAATATAGCATTGTGTCTTACGAAAATTACATAAAATGAACAGTGAAACAGATAATTCATACATTTCGTTTCTAAAAACGAAAAAAACACACACACAAAATTTCAATAATCCGGATTTAACTCATTGTGTCTTGAAAAAATTATACAACAAATGGTGAAAGAAATTCAAAGCGTATGTTATTTAGCGATGTTCCACATTTTTCACCAAATTGTATCACTTCTGACCTAAATACGGCAGTTATCTGCCGCGCGACACAGCGAATCTCCGTGCGTTACTTACTTCTGAAGCAATTCCACGAAGTGTTGTCTCTCCGATTGATAGATGGCGAAGCTCTGTTCCAGAAGATCGGATCGCGACTGGAACATCTGCGTGATGTCCTCGAGATTCGCCACCACGGCGGCCCAGCCTTGTTGCTGAAGGTGTTGATCGTGGACCAGCTTCTCACAGATCCTGGTCTGCTCCCGCGCCAATCCACAGCATTGCTGAGCCAATTGGGCACGGGAGATGAGGGTCTGGTAAGTGGCCGGCATCGCCAGCGACGCGTCGATCTGGTTCTGAAGATCGATATCTGCAATGCAAAGGACAACAGATCGTATCGAGCTCTTAATAACGAAATATTTGTCGAAACGCGCGAACCGTTCCGCTCCTACTCATTAAATAATACCGATCGAACCATGGACTGTCAATTAGAAAAGGCAAATTGATCCTTTCTAAGACCCAAAATGGTCTTTTTTCCCCATTCTTTTTTTTTTTTTTTTTTTTTAAATGATGGAAGGCAACAATATTATATTAGACTGCACGGAAAATTCATCAACAGTTAAATTCCTTTTCTTAATTTTATAAAAATTAAGACTTTTGTGTAATGCTTTGTAACAAATTAATAAAATTGCATTGTAAGAAAATATGTTACGAAAAGAATGAAGAGGAAGAGTAGTAACAGACATAAAAAGAAAAGAAATCTACATTTCATTCAATAGCAAGCTAATAGTAAGGCATAACGAATAATCAAGCAACATTAGTTACATACGTAAACATTCACTCGTATCTTTTTCATTTACACAAATGAAATTGATAAATAAAACAAGTGTTCTTGGAGCTCACTATTTTTATAATAAACTCATTTTTTTTCAATTCTGGACTTGCACTATTCGTCAAGGACTTGTTGTTAGTTGTTGGTGTCTTTGATTGTGAGCATATCGAATTCTTAATAATATAATACTTGTTAAATTCCTTCACTTTCAGTGACCAACACTATAATTACCAATTTGTAATTTTGTACAGAAATTTTCTAAATTTTTAGACTACAATATTTTTTAAATATTATAATAGTACTATAATATTTTATAGTTATATAATATAATATAATATCTATTATTACATTATATAATTTTCAATGCTATAATATTTTTGAAACATTTTTCAAAAATTTGATGGATGAAAATAAAGAACGATTTAACCAAACGTTGCTGCCATCTTCGTGAACATCGGAGCCACGCTACTCTGAGCATTGTTAAAACAGTTATCCCCCAGAATTAACCCTGTCGATTGCTCAGCGGCGAATCAACGTCCCAAGGTCACTTCCTCGTCCTCGATCCGCGCCATTGTTCGATTCGAGCTCGAAACAATATTCACCGACCTCGTCCCTCTCTATCTACGATTCGCGAGATAACTCCCCGAAGCGGGATAACTTCCTGCGAACAGTGTCGACGAGAGGCAACCACACCCGACCCGACCAACAACGTCGGCCAATTATGCAAACAGATTTCGCAAACTCCGGGATCAATCTGGCTCGATCGGCTCGAATAATGATACGAACGATGAACCTCGGCTTTGATACTGATCGCGTGTAAGTTCCCTTGGCCGATAAGGAAATAAATTTCAAGAGCGAGCCACGTGAAACCGAATCTTCGAGCGAGTCGATAGCAGAAGATTGCGCATCATTACACATTCATGAGAGACTTATACAGAAAACTACAACGTGCAAGAATATACAAGGGACCGAAAGTAGAATACTTATTGTTACGTCAGTGTTAGAATATTTAACTACGTTCGCAAAAATCAGGCAAGAAACAAAGGACAAAGAACTGTTCGTTGACAGAAGAGGCACTATGTGTAAAAAAAAAATTGAATGCCAATGAATTATCGTGTTAGTGACACTGGTTATCAATAATGTTTATGCATTTGGATGCGATTGAATGAGCAAAACATAATGTAAGTTTATTTTTGGCTGTTTCTTTATTTTTACATCACTTGGTGATTAAAAAGGAATAATCGAGAGACAAGAGGCACTATGTGTAAAAAAAAATTGAATGCCAATGAAATATCGTGTTAGTGACACTGGTTATCAATAATGTTTATGCATTTGGATGCGATTGGATGAGCAAAACACGATAAGTTTATTTTTGGCTGTTTCTTTATTTTTACATTACTTGGTGGCTAAAAAGGAATAATCTATTATAATATGATTAAAATAATCTGTATGTCGGATAAGTTCCAAGTTCGAAAGAGCTCAATTTTCTCGTTTAATTAAATGGAGGTAATTAATATTTCACAGTGCGATACTGCTTTTACGCAACGTCGAGCGTGAAAGGATTGTACACAGGCACGTATAGTGGTACACGTATTTTTATTTTAGACCCTGACCGGTATAATGGACACTCATCGTTATGAATACCGCATCACCTGATCTCTCTATTATTATTATTATTATTAAGATTAATAAATGAAGAAACAAGTCACAGTTGATAAATAAAAGATGTGAATGTAGATCTCTCTATGAAATATTAAACACCTTCCCATAAATTAACAACTGTACGAAGAAACAGGAAATTTGCTACAAACTATGTGTAATTAGCGTCAAGAAGATTTGTATGTATACGCGTGTGTATGTGACGATGTTAGAATCTCATTATCAACCATCGTGAATAATCAGAATACTCGTTTCATTCTCTCGTACGCAGAAGAGCTGTTGAAACCGTTTTATCACTTAGATCAAAGGCTGATCTTTCGTACAAAAAAAAAAAAAAAATTTTTTTCTCTACAATTCCAGTTGACTGTCGGAGGAAGTAACGAAGAAAATTCGATGAAACTACGTCCCGTTAAACGTTCACCACGAAGAGGACGCGAGCAACTTCTAACACGTACTAAACCCTGCATCTATATTTATTGACGATGGCAGACTCCTGCAAACGCGTATCATCGCGCGAATCTATACTTTGTTGCTTCGTGCTTTAATTTAGAAGCTGGCTACGTACATATCCGTTGGAGGGTGTTATGTCTCGAAGCGAGAGATCGAACACGTCCGATGGATAGAGCGCTCGGATAAGCCGCCTGTATAATTGATCGAGATTCGCCAATGTAATCTTGGCACGCGACGAAAGCTCAAGGTCGCGGACACAACTCGCGCCGTCTCCGTATCTTGCGTCATACCCTGGGGATTCGCGGTGCACAGTGACTTACACCTGGTTCTCCAGGTACGAAACGCTCTACTGCCAATTGAGCTTGCTTTTAGGAAGGCTACACCCATTCGACTGCAAATAACACTTTCGCTTTCGTTTCAGTTGTCCAAAAATATGTAAATAAAAATGTAAATAAATAAATGAAAATATTTGTTGACACTATGCACAAGTGTATCAAAATATTCTACGTATAAATCGCTATAATTAAAATAAGTAGATTTATACACTCGTGTTTCTGCTCAAACAGAAGTTAACCACTTGCGTTGGCTGAAGTTACTGCGCTTGGCTGATTGCGGACCATAACGAGTGACCGAGTCGTACACAAATAATTTGTCGCTTTCTTTTTGAACACGTCGGTATGGTAGAACTCGTCACTGAATAGAAATTATTATTGAGGAATAATTTTTTTACTTTAATATCACATCTTCACGACTAACTATAGAACGTCGGCCTGAGGTTCCAACGATATTACTACAATTTTAATTAATAATAAATATAGTTAAACGTAAGCACAACCGTATCTAATCTACTCTAATTTTAGTTTAACGAAGCGATAACAATGAAGAAGTCTCTCCTTTGCTTACCGACTCTTCAGTTCAATTACGCACAGACATATTTCACATGATTTCTTTTACTCTGATTTTACTTTCGTAATATCGTAAGTATCGCCGCAGTTCGATCCGAAGTCCAATCAACATCAAATTATCAACGAACAAATTATCATCTGCTTTGCTTAATACTGATGTCTGAGCTCAGCTGATTGAAAACTAAAACGAAAAAAAGAAAAGAACTCAAAAAAAGAGAGAGAGAAGAAAAAAATCGCGATTAAACGTACTTTCACGTCACGCAACGAAACATGCGTGTATATCGCGTTCTAACGATAGGAAACTACGTCCTCTCGAGATGATACGCGACGATGAGCCTCCGAGTGTCGTCTTACGCGTCTTGCTCATCATCGCGCCGCGTGTTTCGAGGCTAAGGTCCAATGTAGCGGGCTCGATTTGCTGCTGCGTTGCTGCAAGGGAACACTCTGTTCATCCGCTCCGGCGCGCGCGCTCCAACAGGGCAGGGGAAAATCTAGGGCTGGCCGAAGTTAATTTTATTTAAAGTTTCGCAGACTGCTTCCACCGATTACACCCGGTGTATAAACAAGCAGGTTAGGCCTTCTCGTTAAATGCTTAATGAGGTTACGTCAGGCACAGTTTCAAACCCGGGCAACTCTGCTCCGTGATGATTGTATACCTTTTTGTCACTGGCAACGTGTTGTACTCGTGAATTCGTACAGAAGAGTGGAAGTTGATTGATGAACATTGCCTGATATATGCTATGTTTTTTTCTTTCTCCTGGCAAATATTGTATTGGTAGTCACCGAGGAGATGTCACGATTAATGACACCCGGCTGTCCCGAAAATTTCGTTCTTATATAATGTACATAATATAAAAAAAATATCCAGTAAATTTGCTCAAATAAAATTTATAAAATACAAGTGACAAGAATAATATATAAATGTAGATATTATTATATATATTATATATAATATATAATTTATATTATTTATACATAATATATATTATTTTAATAATTATAATATCATAATATATAATATTGTTTTTATTTATTAATTATTTAATATATATATGATATATATATAATATTATTATTTTAATATATATAATATTATTAATTATTATATATAATATATAATATTTATAAATTTAATATTAATATTAATATATTAATTTTATTATTTTAATATTAATATATTATAAATATTATAATATATAATATTTATATATATTATATACATATAATACAATATAAATATACATATATACGTTTATATATTTATATATTTTGTATTATATTTATATTGTATTTCTATTATTTATATTAAAAATATAATACAATATTTGCATATATATTGTATTATATTCATGTGTATATACCCATACAATTATTTTAATTGTATTTCACGAATTTTATTTGAACAGAGTTACTTGATATTTTCTTTAACACAAACAGAAAGGGACTAATTACCTATTCCGAATTTCTAAGATGAAACATTGCACAGTTGATATTTATTATACAGTGACTATAATAACTGGATTAGTTAAAATTTAGTACTTGACTTTATCAGTGAGGTTCAATCAAAATTGAAAATTCTGAAGTTAAATAATTTAACTCTAGTTGCTAATAGTTTAATGACATCAATCAAGAGTGAGTTTATGATCAAAGACGTTATCTTCGCCACAGATAAAAACTTTTCCAGACTAAATTTAAATTTCCACCGCAGTCGTGCAACTTCGACAAGTTCAAGTATACTTTAATCAGACTTTTCTTCCTAAGTTTCTTTCTAATCAACGAAAGAGGAAGACACAAGATGCAGTTAAGAAAAAAAAACGCATTGTCCTTGGAATTTCAAGTACCTATTAGCCGATCGATCGAGATTGAAAGCGGCGCTGCGTGGAGGAAAGGAAAGACGCGCGGGTAGAAAAGTAAATCGAAGCTGAGGCTATATGTCGCACAACTGTTGGACAACGTATCGATTTTATACTCTGCTGCTTCGCTGGGGCGTATTCCCTCTTTTCCCCCAGTTTCGGCGTTTCGTTTCAGAGGAGGGGAGAAAAAAAAAAAAAGAGAGCATGATCACAGGGAAAACTCGTCGAAGCGTGAAAAGATCAGAGGGTGGAAATCGAAGGAAGAATTCACGAGGTCATGGGGGAGGAAAAACAACAGAAAAACAACAAAAGAAAGAAGAAAAAAAAAAGACGAAGATCGAAGACAAAAGAACGATTGATTTCGTTAAGCAGCGACGATTGTGACTCGTTAATTCAGTTATGACCACAGATTTCCACTGGCAACAATAGACCACGTTATCGACGACAGAGTACGAAATAAAGTCGCGAGATCGAGATCAATAATTTGCCAATTCAGAAGCCGATTCGCGCGTAGAACGCCTTTTACGGGGAGGGAAATAATCACTACCACAGTCGACGATCGTTACGACACGTAACACGGACAATCGGCACTCGCTAATCGCGATAAGACCCTCCATCGTTGATATAATCGTGTTTACGCGGCGAAGAATGTAATTTGCACTCTCTATGTGTAACGAAAGTGCTCGACAAAGAAAATCTATGAAACGTACAACGCAAAATACTCGCGTTAATATATTCGGTGGATGAATAATGACACTCGATTGCTCCAATTGCGTTCGTAAACATGAATTTGCATACAGAAAATCTTGCGATGCGACGTTCTAGAAACGAGCCATTATCATAAATCGACCGCGGCTCATGCAAATGCATACGTTTTTGCGAACGTGCGAAAGAAAAGTGTGCTGCTCCTTCGCGGACTTTTTCTCACAGTCGGGTGTTTTGTATACTTTTTGCATACAAAAACCGGTGCGTCTTTTGCATATTGAAATTTTATGCTACTTCGTAAACATCCGTAGCCCTCGTTATCAACTGCGTTGCTGATACTTGCCAATTTCGAAGTTGTTTTATTCTTTCAATTAAAAAAAAATAGTACACGCGCGCGCACGTACGCACGCACGCACACACATACATATATTTATTTATATTTATATTTATATTTATATTTATATTTATATTTATATACAGAGTGGATCACTACATATCGCCATCTAGATTTACGTCATTATTATTACGCGTAGCGAAAAATGTTCGAGATGACATTGAATGGTTTCGAGAGGGTTACATTTTGATGACACTAGTTTTTCTCTGTAAGTGGACATGTAAAGGATATATAAAGGTTAACGTTTCTTTAAATGGAATCATATATTTTTTATTGTATCAGTTGATGCACCTTGATATTCTTTGCAAAAAAAAAGTACTAGCCTATTCATGTTAAAAAAATCATTAGTTTAGAAAATATTTTAATTTTAATTTTGTCAAATCTATGCGTGAAAGACAAAGACAGTATAAATATACTATCCTTCTTCTTCTATGCCTTTCATATGATAATTTTATAAAATTAAAATTAAAACATCTCCTAGACTAATGATTTTTTTAACACGAATAGGTTAATACTTTTTTTTGTAAAAAATATCAAGGTGCATCAACTGATGCAATAAAATAAAATATATAAAAGATATATGGTTCCATTTGAAAAATGACCTTCATATGTCCTCCACACGTCCACCTACAGAGAAAACTAGTATCATCAAAATGTGCCACTCTCGAAACCATTCAACTTCATCTGAAACATTTTTCGCTACGCGTAATAATAATGACGTAAATGACCCACTCTGTGTATATATATATATATATGCATCTTTGGATGCAAACTGACTGAGTTATTATGAATGAATCTTTCATCCCGATGGAAAATGATCGTCAAGCACCTGTGCGGAACAATCTCGTTTATCGAGCCACGTCAGATTACACAACGACGGCGCAGAGACGCAGATGACGCGGGCAAAGATGATGAAAATTCGCTCGCGTTTCGTGCACGCGTATATAACGACGGCGACCTCTTTTAAATCGTACGTAATTGCGTAAGCTTCCGGCGCAGGTTGAACCTAGCAAACAGGGGCCAAGAATTTCACGGCACGACACTGAATTCCCAGAATATCTTAACTTGGACTAATGCTCCCCTTTTCTAATTATACATTCTACGCATCACAAACACAAACGCCTACGCGTTCGAAAAACGTGCATCGCGTCAAACGCAACAGCCGCGCGCGATCCGTTTATTAATCGAAAAAAAAGAAAAGGAAAAAGGCGAAACGAGAGACGGTTCATTTGAGAATGAAGGATCGCGTTGGTCGTAGTTACTCGACACTCGACCAGTTGGTCTGTGTACTCTAATGAGCCCCGATGACACGCGCCTCCGATTCCACGACTAGAGTTGCTTGTTCTTCGACCTGGCAACCTCTGTAGATCAACGTTGTTTGTTGAAAACAACCCGTTATCCGTCTCGATTGTCACTTAATCCCCGAATAGAAACTTCGTTGACAGAAACAGACGCGAGGAAAAGGGGCGGTTGAATTTCGTTGTCCCGAAAAGCTCGCATCCGATTTCGATCGGAATTATTCAACTCGTCGCTCGCTGCAACGTGGAAATTGTTTTCTCATCCTTTCGTTTCCAAGTATTCACTTCCCTTATCTAACTCGTGCGATCTAAAAATATACACAGCCTTTCGAATAATAAGATAGTTTCACAATCTTTGACAAACACGTGTGTATGTACGTACGTGTTACAGCTTTCGAAAGCGAATTCTATCGTCGCGGCGTCTTTATTGTTTCAGTGAAAAGTCGAATCGATTAACACCGTTTTTTGTTTTTTTTTTTTTTTTAAACTCTTTATCCTGGCAGGGATCGATTTAAATTAGTCACTCGAACATGAGATACGTGTGTGTTATCATAATGTATTCATGACTTTTAGTTAAATTACATCAATTTATCAAACATAGACAAGCGTTTTTCAATAAACTCAAGAAACTGCTTGATTTTCGTGTTTGAAACCCAATTGTCTCGGGACAACGAATCTACGCGAATCTACGTCTCACCCATCACCAAAGTCACTCCAGCTCTTGTACTCCTATCGTCATGCACCATCGGCCAAGTGTCCGGATAATTGGATATTGGGCTATCTATCGGAGACGGTTAACGAGGCCATCGCGACGAATACCGTGCGATCTATCTCGACTTATTAAAGGGTTAATGGGTCGCAGGCTACGCTTGGTGATGCATCGTGCCAGACGATTGCGAACGCCGTTTCATTCGAGTCAGCACTCTCGATTGATAATCCATCGGACACCGGACCGCGAGATTTCTCGCGATGCTGTGCTTCTACAAACCACTCCACACGCGTTGAAACATGCACCGACTTCCACGTTCCGCGAAACCAGCGTCAAAATCGGTTTATTTGCCGAGCTACGCACACTGCAGCCATGCATCGTGAAACAAGTTTTTTCACCGCGCGTAGGTGCCTCAAGGCAAAGCTCGACGCGAACTGTGCGAAAACGGTGTAACAATAAAATTTATATCCTATGTAATTACGAGTTGTGAATAAACGTTGAATAAACTGAAGTTCTGATTTAATTTGTCGTAATTTTATCACCAATCTCTTGACAATCTTTCGAAGGAAACGTTAAAATTTTACGAGAAGCACGAAAGTCCCTTGCCTTTTTTTCTTTTCTTTGGAATTCTGCTGCGTATCGCTTAATCTTAACTTGATCTCATAGGGAAAATATGGAATTGGAACAACATTCCAGCGCAAGAGGTTAAGCAATCCAACGGGAGTGCGTGAACGCGTGAATGAAAAAAAAAAAGAAAAAAGAAAACCATCTCGTCTGCGGTGAAAACTCGGTCAATCGTAGATCTTCATCCGAGAGAAGAAATCGTTGATCATCGGTTGACGCGTTGGTCGATCGCCAGACATTTTTTGACGAAAAAAACGCGTGCATCGTTGGTGAATATCGCTC
Organism: Frieseomelitta varia; assembly: GCF_011392965.1. Lineage (NCBI taxonomy): Eukaryota > Metazoa > Arthropoda > Insecta > Hymenoptera > Apidae > Frieseomelitta > Frieseomelitta varia. Next base: position 585,044 of record NW_025110730.1, read on the forward strand.
GATCTCTTTCTCTCTTTTGTTCGAATATTCCATTCTTTTCTCCCTTCTTCCCTTTCTCTTCTCTACTGTTCTTTTCTCCTTGGCGCGTCGGTCCATCGATGGTTGCATAAAGGTGAGACGTGGACGTAATCGACATTACCTTTTTCTCTCTTTACCTCGACACGATTCACCTCGGTGTGTACAGAAACCAGACAGGATTGCTCGCATCGCGAGAAAAAGTCCAATTTTTAAAAGAGAAAGCCAGCCTTTTGTTTCTTTTTTAAAAAT
>NW_025110731.1:0-52159 GCF_011392965.1 Frieseomelitta varia
ATATATATATATATATATATATATATATATATATATATATATATATATATATATATATATATATATATATATATATAAAAAACAATAATCCTGAAAACTTATCACTTATAGAATTATGAGAAATTGTTTTATGTTATTACAAATTACAAATAATTCACAATTGACAAACATTTGCAAAAAAATTTACAACTGAGAAATTTCTTCGTTTAAGACCCTCTTCTCATGAAGATGAAATTCTCAAAAAATGATACTGCATTACGAACAAACAGTCTGAAGATGAATTTTGAAAATTCACAATTTTAAACGTTTCTCAAACAAATTTCTTTTATTTTTACATAATCTCCAAATATTCCAAAACGTAAGCTCCTAAAATTTTCAATTTCAGATAGCATTTTCCACGTGGCGCGAACAACGTACTCGTCGGACGCAGTTTAACAGGTTAAAGGGTAAATCGGAAGGTGACGGACAAATTACGATAATCTGTAATAAGAGCGGGAGGACATGGACGTGTGGTGCGCGTGCACTGGTATAGCGACGCGTTTAGCACTCGTCGTCTCGGTCTCACGACGTGGTGAAGTGACGCACGTGCCATTCACCCTGGGCACGTGTACCGCGTGAATGGGTAGCGGAGACTCTCTTGCCTCGACGCTCTCCTGCTGCCCCGTACATCGAGAAAAGAGAGAACGGACAAGACGGAGAGGGAGAGAACGCGCGAAGCAACAGGCTGACATATCGGCAGCCAGAAGGAAGACGGAAAAACGTAGAGAGAAGGAAGCGGAGTTGGCGACACCGAGAGTTGGAAAGAAGCAGCGACCATAAGAAAGGAAATATAACTGCCGCTGTTGCCGGGGAGAGGTCAAGTGAATAGAGGAGGTGTTCGAAAAGGATTCTTGTATATCGTGCAAAAAAAAAAAAAGAAAACCGGTGTCGTTCCCTCAGTTTTGAATTTTGGCGCGTCACAACAAGGGATATGATGAATAAACAGGGAAGAGAGATCAAAATTAAGCTCTTGAGAAATAAGTGTAGATGTGTTGTATTTTGCATTATAATAAAAAAAGTAACGCTCGCTTTATTTTAATGTTAATTGCAGGTTATTTATATATATGTATATGTATATGTATATATATATATATATATATATATATATATATATATATAATAAAATGATTTTATCGATATGATATTTGACAAACGTATTAACACGTTCTGACAATCTCAGCAAAGGCAAATCTTTCTCTAAAATATGATAAAAATATGCTGGAGGAAATAATGTTCACTTTCCCCCTCCAATTGAACTTCACGAAATACTGACCGAAGGAACGTTCACCTTTTCACCTAGCCGCAGAACGTGTTAATCATTTATTTCTTTTTAAATGTGACATAAGTACAATAGCGTCTAATTATGTTAATTGCGTAGGTTAGAAGTGCAGAAAGTATAACAAGGCTAATTCAGAATAATCGCAATACACCTGATATATCACTGATCTTATAAATTAACCGCGAGATTAAAAAAAAAAAAAGAAAACAGAACTTATCCTATCGGATTTTGCCGCACAAATAAAACACAACATCGAGTCAGTATACATACAAAAAAAACGAGATAAAAAATAATTACAACTGTCCTTACCCGTTCCGGTGCTTCTTATTGTCGTGGCTCGATTCAACGTCGACGATGAGATTGCCCGCGTTCTGTTGCGAGTGATTTGAATTATGATTTTCCACGTAAGGGTTATGCGTGCTGTTATGATTGTTGTGATGATGATGATGATGGTGATGATGATGGTGATGCTGCTGCTGCTGCTGCTGCTGCTGTTGCTGTTGCTGCTGTTGCTGTTGCTGCTGCTGCGGCGGCTGTTGTTGTTGCTGTTGCTGTTGCTGCTGTTGCTGTTGCTGCTGCTGTTGTTGTTGCTGTTGTTGTTGATGATGAGGCAAATGGTGATGTGACGCGGAGTGTAGAGTGGTCAGATGAGCCGAGTTCACGTTTACCGAAGGTGGCGTTACTCGCGTGCTTGAGATCACGGGACTTCCTCGAGAACTAGTCGAGTGATTCCCGTTCGTCCTATTGTTCTCCAGCGGTTCCTCCTCTGAAAACACGAGATCGAGGTCATTTTTAAAAATAACAGCAAAAAGATCTGTTGCTCAGAATGTAACTGAAAGCTCTCCTCTGTCATCATTTGTAAAATATCGTGGTGCAGAGTGGCCAGGATTTGCTCATTTTCAATCGTTTTTTTATTGTTGTTGTTTTATTGCTGTATTAAATAATAAAAAATTGAAAAAAACACATGTGTTTGTAAAAGTTATACCATTCAGTCTTTCAGTGACCACCCTATAGAAATACAATAGTATTTGCAAAATAATTTTAAAATTCAATATTCAAAAAAAGAAGAACACATGTTTGTGAAAGTTATTTTTGTCTTATACCCATTCAGTCTTTCAGTGACCACCTTATAGAAATACAATAGTATTTGCAAAATAATTTTAAAATTCAATATTCAAAAAAAGAAGAACACATGTTTGTGAAAGTTATTTTTGTCTTATACCCATTCAGTCTTTCAGTGACCATCCTATAGAAATACAATAGTATTTGCAAAATAATTTCAAAATTCAATATTCAAAAAAAGAAGAACACGTGTTTGTGAAAGTTATTTTTGTCTTATACCCATTCAGTCTTTCAGTGACCACCCTATAGAAATACAATAGTATTTGCAAAATAATTTCAAAATTCAATATTCAAAAAAGAGGAAGTTAATATAAAAAATTAACTTACAATGAAAATATTTGTCAATGGAGCAAATGTTATTGCTCTATAAAAAGATGGTTCAGTATAATTATGTTCTCGAGTGTTCATTATCCGAGGTTTAAGGATATTTTACTTAAGGACGTTTATCCTAATGATTCCTAGTATAATAGAACAATTGAAAGGAATAGAGGAAAGTTTACAAGAAAAAAGAAATATAAATGATTGAGCAAATAGAAATATAAATTTCGAGCAAAGTAGGAATCTGATCTTTTCAAATTCGAATTTTAATTAGCTGCGCGTATACACATATACTTGATTTAATATATATTTAAAATTTGAAATGAAAAATATAAATTATATATAACTATAAATAAATAATACATATATAACTTAATATTTGATTGATATATTTAATTTCACGCGTACTTTACAATGCAACTAGTGAAAATATTAATATTTTACAGATTTTTTTATTGCATAAAGTATTACCTAATTCTTCTACCACCGAAGTTACGAAAGAATTGTTTATCTTTTAAAATAGACTCTATTTCTTTTCTAACCTCGAAATTATTAATTTACATGTACCAGTTCTGAAACAAATATACATGACCTGAGACAAGTACCCTACGTATATCATTTCGAAACGACATCCTAAATCAATACGACCTAAAAGACAGATTTCTTCGAAACAGCCTATTGGCAACAAATTCTCCGGTAAATATTTTTACACTTTGCCCTAAAGAAGCCGTACAAAGTACAAGGAGGAATCGATTTCCGAGCGGTTGCACGATTTCGAAACTTTCATTCTGGTTAACATTCACAGAAGCACAGCAATTCCTCGCGTCTCTATGGTGCAGACGACAAAGCTCTCCCCTTGACCATTCTGTTCTACATGCGAACAGAACCTCCGACTGAATGACTACGTTCTCGCCTAAGATTAGCGGAATGCCTCTCTGGAGTGGCGATGGCTTCGATACGTGCGAGCAACTGCGTTTCGATTCGTACTCGCCTGAACAGTCTTTTTCACTTTTAAATTCGACAATTTAATAAATAACCAACATGAATATTATCACAATTTCGCATAATAAATAACCAACGTGAATATTATCACAATCTCGCAATATTATCACATTATTCGCAAATATTGTTGTACATACATTCATAGTATAATATCATAAATACCACGATAGATCATGTGGAATGGATTTTTTAATTCGACAATTACAAATAACTATAAATAAATGTCATTTCAATTTCTCATTATGTGTAAATATTATTATAGTATAATATAAATACCATGAATCGTGTGGAACGATTTTTAAATTCGACAATTTAATAAATAACCATAAATATTATTTCAATTTCTGATTATTTGTAAATATTATTGCACATACATTCGACAATTTAATAAATAACCATAAATATTATTTCAATTTCTCATTATTTGTAAATATTATTATAGTATAATATAAATACCATGAATCGTGTGGAACGATTTTTAAATTCGACAATTTAATAAATAACCATAAGTATTATTTCAATTTCGGATTATTTATAAATATTATTGCACATACATTCGACAATTTAATAAATAACCATAAATATCATTTCAATTTCTCATTATTTGCAAATATTATTGTTCATACATTTATAGTATTAATATCACAAATACCATAAATTATTTGGAACGGTTTTTAAATTCGACAATTTAACAAATAACCATAAATATCGTTTCAATTTGTGATTGTTTGTAAATATTATTGCACATACATTCGACAATTTAATAAATAACCATAAATATCATTTCAATTTCTCATTATTTGCAAATATTATTGTTCATACATTTATAGTATTAATATCACAAATACCATAAATTATTTGGAACGGTTTTTAAATTCGACAATTTAACAAATAACCATAAATATCGTTTCAATTTGTGATTGTTTGTAAATATTATTGCACATACATTCGACAATTTAATAAATAACCATAAATATCATTTCAATTTCTCATTATTTGCAAATATTATTGTTCATACATTTATAGTATTAATATCACAAGTATCATAAATTATTTGGAACGGTTTTTTAAATTCGACAATTTAACAAATAACCATAAATATCGTTTCAAGTTCTCATTATTTGTAAATATTATTATACAATACATTTATAATGTAATATCATAATAAATACCATGAATCATTAGATCGTGTGGTACGATCACGACGATTTTAATAAGCGTGTAATCGATTAATCAACAGCCAGACACTATCGATAGATCACTTTGATAGTTCACGAGCGACCAAAACGTTTCGCTACGACGAGGAGATCCTGTAGGATCTGCAATTTTCGTGCTCGGCGAGGGCCGGCTTCATTCGTCGCGATGCTATAAATTAGCGCAGCACGTGTACGCACATGCAACTAACTCATTCATGTACCAAGAGACTTGGCAAAGGCTCGTCGCATAGCTCGACGCTTCCTAAATCTATTCCGAGCTTTAAAGACGGCGTGTACGCGTACCACGAGGAACGAGAAGCAAGAAAACAGCCGGCGAATATATATACGTTGCACTCGCTTTGCAACGCTCGCTTCGACTTCGTTGAATCACACCCGAAACGTGCCATGCAACTACGGCTCGTACAATTCAGAAGAGCTTGCCTTTTGTTTCTCGGTATTTGAAAATACCGACGCGTTTTCGAACATCCTCTCGGAGGAATTTTTTATGTTTGTTGACGGGACACGCTCGATCTTTGCACTTGCGAGTTTTTTTCTTTCTTTCTTTCTTCATTTGTAAATAGAACGATCGAACGGCTAAATTATTACACGTGATATCGAAAATATAATATGTAATTTTATATGAAATTTATATTAAATATTATATAATTTAAATATTAAATATTAAATTTATATTAAACATTATATAACTTAAATATTAAATATAAATATTTTAATTAAATATTAAATATTATATAATTTATTATAATATAATATGTGTTATACGTATATTATGTTATCCTATAACAAAAAGCTGTGTATCGCAAATTGTTTCCTTTTCTCTTCTTAGTTTCGTAACTAAGAAGAGACTTAATTGTCACGATTTTTGATATTCGATATTTTTAACAAAATATTAGATATATTTACATTTAACAAAAATTAAACATTACATTTAACAAAATGTTTTTAAATAAAATAGACTCGCAAAAAAAAAAAAAGAAACAGAGTCACGTTACAACGATGTAAACTATTAATGTTGTGGATATATTGACAATTTTGGACAAATTTTTCGATATTTTATCGACTGGCCTACTTTGCATGATAAATTTCCGCAAACAGGAAACCCGCTCTTGCGTAACACAATGTTGACAGATTCGACAGGTTAAATCTTTCCGCCAAATTTTGCATCCCCCCCCCCCCCCCATCGTGTCAACGTCAACCGGTTTCCACTTAATTCATTTTATCTTTTGTATACGATTTGCATATGAAAGAAGAAAGAATTGCCACGAATGCGAATTTTTTCCTGAGAGGGTGGGGACTGAAGATGGACTGCTAAAAATCCTATCAAAACACTGAATGTGAACGAATGAAAGTGAAATTTTAAATAAATTTAAAATGTTTTCTTTTAGACGATTAGACGTTGAAAAAGAAATTCAGTATTGAGGGATGGGGTAAAAAGAAAAACAGCGTCAGAATATACGAACATAAACAAATCGAACGGTTCGTCGTTCTTGGTTCAGAACCTAACCTAAAAATAGTAACCTCTGTTAATTTCTTATTATTGGTTCTTATATTTCTTGGTTCAACCTAACCTAAAAACAGTTAACCTCTGTTAATTTCTTATTATCCAGTGATTAGCGATTTACTAATGTTAGCAAGTTTTATCAACAATTTCTCTTTTTTTCTTTGAACTCTAGCTGGCTATTTTGCGTTCGAACAACTGAATTTATGCGACAAATTTGCAGAATAAATTTCATTGGGATGGAATCACTCGAGTCGTACGAGCTTCTGGTGCATAGATAGAAAGGGGAGAGAAAGAAGCCAACTCCAGAGATAATTCCTGACACAAAATATATAAAAACGAGCCATCGAATGAACATCGAATTCGAATACAATTAAAGTATCTAAAGTAATGGCGACACACGTATGATAAACAAAGACACCATCTCTCTCATTATTTACATATTATTACATTTATATGTACTTTATATATTATTACATTTATATATATTTTCACAAAAATATGAATTTCACGATAATTTCAGATAATTTTTATTGGCAATGCAATTGAGCTGTTCTCGTTAGAGGGGGGAGGGTTCGTTCAAAGAAAGACACCGTTAAAAGGTGCCGTGTCTTTTTTTCTTCAGCATCGAGGATGCTTCGACTTAAAGTGGTTACGCACGCACAGCCTATAAATATATTCTTTAGCTGGACGTTGGGTTCTCGCGTTACAGTAGGACCCCACTAATTCAGCTAGAGGAGGTTAGATTCGCTAAAACTTTAAATACGAGTGTACACACGGCTGATCCTATCCGCTAAATATTCACTTTGATGTTCGCTCGCCCATAGGGTGGGGAGATTTTTCAAGATGAAGTTCAAGAATAGCCACAGTCGAAGCTCAATAACGTCGAATCTTCAAGGCTCGTTAATTCGCGAACTTTTTTACCATAATTTCCTACACGTTCGTCACGTTCATTACTCATTGAAACGTGTGAATATGGCAAAAGAGCTGACTTCGTTTGATCTAAATGCACGTTTCGTCTTTCAGAAAGACGAAAACTTTCTTCGTTCTTCGTGAAACCACTTGCGCTGGAATGACATTGCCACGCACGTCGACAATGTTTTCGTTCCAAAATCGTAATATCTTCTCAGTGTTAAGTATATTTAACCCGGGATTACCCACCTGGGGGTCTAGCGCAGGTACATCCCGGCGACTAGACCCCCACGTGGGTAATCCCGGGTTAAGTAAAACAGAATAGGCAAAACAAATAATAAATTTATTACCTCTCAATCATTTCTATCCAGTCGACTGTCATACCGACGAGTTCAAGAAAGAAAGCGACGAATTGTTGTATACGGTTCGGTCACTCGTTACGGTCCGCAATCCGTTGCCAGCGCAAGTGGTTAATATAAGAACATTATTCAGAGGAATAAGCTTCTATCAACTCAATTATTTACAATTATTTAAATTTAAATCGTTTAAAATTATTTAAACTTAAATTATTTACAATTATTTGTCATGCGTTTAGTATGCATACGTAATTAAACCTACAATCCTTAAATATTTAATTCTAACGTTAAACATTATTTTATTATAAAATCTAAATATTTAATTCTAACGTTAAACATTATTTTATTATAAAATCGACCGAGAATATACGATTACAAGTCTAAAAAAATTACGGTTTCGTCTGGCAATTTCAACCTTAAGATTCATACGTGCATATCTGAATAAAAAAAACTTTTTTTAAAAACACGTACATGAGTCATACACGACGACGACGTCATAGTTAAATAAAAAATAACTGACCATCGACTAAAATTACGAAATGCATCTCTGATTTTTCCTATAGCAAATCTACAATCAACACAGATCTTGAATTGCGAATGTCCAGTCAATTCAATGGTGATTTCGTCACTTGAACGAATTATCGCGTAAAACTGAATTCGAGCGTTGAGATTCGTGTATAAACAGACATGCTTACATTTACATCTAGTTACTTTGACCTCCAAGTCGTAAAGACTGGATTTTCATGCCGATTTTGCAGATAAAAGAGCAGGCACGTTCTTTCGTCTCTGACCGTTTTAGTTCATCGCTACGAATTACCATTCGAACGTCTGTCTAGACGTGCTCTCTCTCTCTCTCTCTGTCTCTCCCTCTCTGTACAGCCTTTAACCTTAATCTCCTTCTTTTCAAAGCAATTCATTAAAAGATCCAGCCAAGAGTCATTACTAGTTTTAATATTTAGATTTGAATCACTATTTCTTCTTGCGCCACGCACGTCGAACTTTCTGTCCCAAAATTGCAACGTTTTCTCAGTTTTAAGTATATTTAAATATAACCCACGCAAAACAAATAATACATTTATTACTTCTTAGTAATTTCTGTCCGGTGATATCACATACGACGAGTTCAAAAGAAAATGGAAAGCGACGAATTGTTGTGTACGGTTCGGTCACTCGTTATGGTCCGCAATCGAGAGGTTAACCTCTAGCGCTGGAATGACGTGCCACGCACGTCGAGAACTTTCTGTCCCAAAATTGCAACATTTTTCTCAGTTTTAAGTATATTTAAATATAACCCAAGCAAAACAAATAATACATTTATTACTTCTTAGTAATTTCTGTCCAGTGATATCACATACGACGAGTTCAAAAGAAAATGGAAAGCGACGAATTGTTGTGTACGGTTCGGTCACTCGTTATGGTCCGCAATCGAGAGGTTAACCTCTAGCGCTGGAATGACGTGCCACGCACGTCGAGAACTTTCTGTCCCAAAATTGCAACATTTTTCTCAGTTTTAAGTATATATTTAGGTATAACCCAGGCAAAATAAATAATAAATTTATTACTTGTCAATAATTTCTATCCAGTGACATCATATACCGACGAGTTTCAAGAAGAAAGCGACGAATTGTTGTATACGGTTCGGTCACTCGTTATGGTCCGCAATCAGTTGCCAACGCGAGAGGGTTAAATCGAGACCTTAACTTATATCGCGAATACGACTCGATATTATAAGATATTATAAGGAGTTTAAACCGTCGTTTTGGCGCGATATCAAGGCAATTATGTGAACCGCCATTCTCCACCCCCTTTCCTTGCCATTCCGCCGATTTCCTATTTCATCTTGCGCACGGATATCCGCTCCTACGGTCGTTAGTCCCGGTGGCACGTGGCCGCATCGTATCGCGGCCGTGACACTGCACTTAACCATCGACCAGCAGTCATAATGATTCTCCGGCGATTGCAGTTTTCAACGGGAAGGAAAAGCCCGCGAACTCCACGGTGGGCCCATTCATTGCGCTTTGTATTATCTATATCTATATTATATTATCTATATCTAATGTACCATCTTTATATTTTAATATACCACGCTTTTATTTATATCGATCACACACCTTTCCTCCGCGTTGATTTATCGAGAAATGGAGACGAAGGAGAATTTATCTTGGAGATATCATGACCTAACCAGATGTGCATTTTGATTCGCGAGTGACGGGATTTCTCTTCATGTGAGAAAAAAATGTGGTATAATTTCAATTAAACTGAAAATTGATAAATAAAAATTACATACAACGTTTCGAATACTTTGAATGTCCTGAGTTAATTTTACAGTTTCAATAGGTAATGCTTACTCATTAAAATTGAAAAGAAGAGATTTAGTTTTAAAAATCCCTCAGAGAAGCAACGACGAGAGTACACACGTATCGAAGAGTAATTGTTCCCATTATAAATTTGACAATTTAACTGCTTCGACGTATATACACGTCTACAAACATGCGGTTGACGTGTAAAATGAAAATAAAAATTACCGTTTACTTTAAAAACTCCAAATTTCAATGAGGACGTAATGAAAATGTCATTTGGTGGTATGCTGCCTTCATATTGCCAATAAAATTGCTATGCATTTTATAAAAAAAAAAAAAAGTTTGATTGTTCTCTTTGGTAAAATACACAAAACAATTCGGATGCATAACAGATGCACTGAGGAGAATAGTCAACTCAGTTTGTAGAAAGTAATCCATTGTACGAGGAATATCCGACATACCGAACTTTTTTTTTTTTTTTATAAAATGCATAGCAGTTTCATTGGTAATATAAAAGTAACATACCACCAAATGACATTTTTATTACTTCTCATTGAAATTTGGAGTTTTTGAGATAAATGGCAATTTTTTACTTTACACGACGATTTTTTTATATACACGTCGAACGCAGTTAAACTGGTACTAGAGACCACAATTTTACGCATGTTTAATATCACAATTAGACGCATATTTAATATATTTTATATTTAATATATAATTTTAATATCTTTCATATTAATATATATTTAATATAGAAATGAGATTCAGTCTAAAAATTCTATTAGTGCAGATTTTCATACTTTTTCGAAAAATAGGATCTTGAAATCCTAGAGGGAAGATGGAAAGAAAAAAATTTTCCAGATAGAAAACTGTGACTGTAACTGTGTAGAAAGTACTGTGTGGTCTACATACAGGGTGTGTCGCAAATTGGCGAACGACCAACTGAGGAACGATTCGAGACGAGAGAGATATATACGGTGGAGATATTCGTTTCGACTTTCTAAAAACGAGCACACGATCGCAAATTTATAAAATTTCGATGAAAAATCAAGATAACCAACTGGTTATCTTGATCAAACTGGTAAAGTGATAAATCAATCGTATCTATGAAAAAAAAAGAAAAAGTCTGAGATACATCAAAACCACTCGAGGACGATATTCATGTACAAATGTAATACGAATGACATATCTACATTTTTATTAGACAGCGTGTATCGAGTATGTATTGAACTGGCATGATGTAACTTGATAAAGCAGGCGAGTTGCTCGCACGTGCGTCTGATGCTCGGTTCGCTAATTATTTAAACACTTCAATCAGATCTACTGTTCCCCCAAGTTTAAATATTTTGGATTGCGACATTCTATATATTTTTATGGATTTCTGAACTCTATATTTTTATGAAATTTATTATATATTTACTATATTACTGTATTACTGTGTATTTACTATATTTACTATATTACTGTGTATTTACTATATTTACTATATTACTGTGTATTTACTATATTTACTATATTACTGTGTATTTACTATATTTACTATATTACTGTGTATTTACTATATTTACTATATTACTGTGTATTTACTATATTTACTATATTACTGTGTATTTACTATATTTACTTTATTATATTTTCTTTATTTATTATATTTACTATATTACTATGTATTTACTATGCTCACTATATTACTATATATTTGCTATATTACTTTACTATACTATTACTATATTACTCTATATTTTCTATATTAAACATGTGCGACACTGCAAATTAATAAATGAAAGTTTGAAAAGAAGGTTTTGTTTATAAATCTTTAAAAATGCACCGTTTCTATGAAAAATCACGTTTGGTCAATTTCAAGCTGCACATTGTTAATTTAATGCATTTTCACATACAATCTTTTTATACATAACACTGATTGAAATTGTGTTTAACTATTTGAATACGCTGTGTTATATATAGGAAGTGCTATTGTCAAGTTTTCATTTACAATCTCAGTTTCCCGACCTAGATCCCATAGAAATTAAAATTCGACAATAAAAATTCGTAAAACTCCAATTATGGCAGAATATTAAAAAAAAATATATATATATATATATATTAAACACGTCTGAAAAAAGTCTCCAAGATATTCACTCCAAGTTTATCCTGTAAAAGATATATACAAATATTAATTACAATACTTTGCCATTAAATGAAAAATGGAAATTGTTGAAAATGGAAATTACTTTGATTCAATCCATATTTTGAAAAGACAATGAAAGCTTGTTTTTGAATGAAACAACATTTGACATGCATTAACCTAATATTTACTTGCATGAACCTAACTTAACCTGCAGTTTATTATAATTGCAATTTACACAGATTCCGTACCGATAAATTTGTATTATTATTTTATTATCGATATATATTTATTTTATAATTTTGGACAAATTTTATTATTATTTTATTATCGATATATATTATTTTATAATTTTGGACAAATTTTATTATTATTTTATTATCGATATATATTTATTTTATAATTTTAGACAAATTTTATTATTATTTTATCATCGATATATATTTATTTTATAATTTTGGACAAATTTTATTGTTATTTTATCATCGATATATATTTATTTTATAATTTTGGACAAATTTTATTGTTATTTTATCATCGATATATATTTATTTTATAATTTTGGACAAATTTTATTGTTATTTTATCATCGATATATATTTATTTTATAATTTTGGACAAATTTTATTGTTATTTTATCATCGATATATATTTATTTTATAATTTTATTATCGAATACTTCAAGAAAGAGCTTAAAATTTCAAAACAACGAAGTAGAAAAGGAAGCCAAACCTAACTTACACCCTGTTACCGATCCATCGACTTTATCAAAACGATCAAGATTCGAAAGAGATTGATCTCCATAAAAAGTAACTTCACGGTAAACGAGAGTGACTTACATTTTCATCTCGTTAATTCGTTCTAAAAGCCAGGAAAATACTCGACGGTGGGGATAAAAAGTGTCAAGTTTTTCGAAAGTATCGCGAACCTCCGAGAGATGCTTAAGGCACGTATGCAAAAAAACGATGATCACAAGATACGGATCGTTTTCTAACGAGCCTCCACAAAACTCGGATCATGGAACGAGCTCAAAATACACGCCCGATTCAAAGTAATTTCAATCACTAATTTCCCTTGCTCGATTATCAACGCGACCTTCTCTAATTATAGGGTCGTATTTGTTTCGAGTAATTGATAAAAGACGTTAGAGACTTTACTTTATCGTTGGATCGTGGCATTATCGCGTCCCAGGCGTTGGAATGAATGTATCGTGTTCGCGACGCGAACAGTTCTCGCCCGTGGAAATATTCCTGCCGATAGTTGGATCAAAAATTGAACGGTCGATAAGACCGTTCTACTGCAAACAAAGAAATAAGCCGGCACGACTGGTTGTAGAACGAAAAAAAAGGCAACTAATATAGAGAAACACGATCGCCGCGGAATTTTCTGTATTTACAACGTTAACGATCACTTGGTAAACTATTAGTTAAAATCTGTTGGATCATTTGAAAATGAAATATCGTGACTATTAATTAGGTTGGTTTAAAAAACGATGTTTAAATCGAACGATGTTTAAAGAAGCAAAAAGCATTAATGATAAACTCTTGTTTGGTCCTTAACCTATTGCCAAGAACGTCGAGAATTTTTGGTCCCAAAACTGCAATATTTTCTCTAGTTTCAAGTATGTCTAAATATAACCCAAGCAAAATAATAAATCTAATGCTTCTTAATCATTTCTTTGTTACTTCTTAATATTTCTAACGTCCAGTGATATTCCGAGCGAGTTCAAAAACGAAGCGACGTATTTTATACGGTTTGGTCACTCGTTATGGTCCGCAAACCAGCGCAATGGAGGTTAACTTTCAGAGGGCGCGCATTTTTCAGGTAAAAGGTGGCGATTACTTCTGAGAAACTCGCGTACAAATATGAGAAAGGGACTTGGGGCACGTTCGTTTCGAAATACTCTCTATGTAACTTGATCGCGGACTGTCAGAACTTCTTTTACATTTTCTACGCTTCAGAGGAAGAAGAAAAAAAAAACAACAACAACAACACGAGTTTCGAAGGAAACTGAAGATGCTGGATCGACTGGAGAGCGAGAGACGAGAAACGAGAAAGGTTTGGCTCACCGAGCAGATAATGTCGTATCCATTTTTTCTTGGGCGGGGGCGGCATCCAGCTGCGCACCGGCTCGTCGTTGACGACCACGTCGATTATACCGACGACCTGCGCCGGCATCAGACTATTCGCGTCTCTTAGCCCGTTCACATTGTTATTCGCCTCGTTATCGATGTCGATCGCACGCTGCGCGCCCGTGGCTTTAACCGCGTTCAAATTCATACGAGGCTGAACCGCCGCTGTGCCATCCGAGACCAATAGAACACCCATGTTCCTGACGGTCGAGCGCGCGATCTCTGTTTCCCCCCGTTTTGCGCCGTGCACGAGAACACGCGCCAAAGAAAAGACAGAGAAAAGAAAAGAAAGAAAGGAAAGAAACGAAACGAAACGAAAGAAAGACCGAAGCACTTGCCCGCACTAGACGTTACCGGATATACATGGCACTGGTACACAGTCAGCGAACGTCTCTTCTCTTTGTTTTTCTTCACCTCCCTCAGCACGTCCGAGAAACTGTTTCCATATCCATTTGCTATTCTCCCCGATAGAATTTTCCGCTCAGACGGGTGAATTTATAATGGGACTAGATAGGCCACTATCCTCCACCACCTCCACTTCTGTCTTCCGAGTGAATTGAGAGTTTTCTTGCCGCACACGATAACTATCCACCACAACGTGCACACACATAGGACACGCCGACGACTTTGGAACTTTCTTCGATAGGAACTTCGATCTGTACGCGCAAGCGACGACGTTACGCGTATTTTTTTTTTTTTTTTTTTTCCTTAAACGACAACGAACGAGAGGTAGATAGACACGTCGTTGTCGGTCGGTGGTCGAGATCGTCGAGCACGCATAGCCTTGCGATGACCGATAAAACCGATCGTCGTATGCTGGACGCTCGAAAACAAGTGGAAACGACCGGGGAATGCGAGGCGCGTGGAAAAAGAGAGTGGGCTGCGTCGCACAGTTTCACACGGGCAGGGAGGAGGGAGGGGAGGAGAAGCAGTTACGACGAATGAATACGACGGCGAGGTCGTTGTCTATATACCGGCAACCGGGAGGGAAAAAAAAAAAAAAAAAAAAAATCAGAACTTTCGAAACACTCGTGGGTCTCGTGCGTGACTCTCGTCTCGCCTTCTGACGAATCACCCCGTGGCTTTTCTGTGCCGGGCGATATCTCAACGTGCAGACGTCCCTTAATCGTGCATCGTTTCGAAGGATGGGCCGAAGGATGACTGTTGGAAAGGCGTACGTGCCGAATGATCTTCAGTACTGTCGGTTCGTGCGTGAGGAAACCTAGGAAAGACACTGTATCCTATACAGTTCTCACTTGTGTAATCCCTCGAGTGATAAAGCGGTGGGTCTCGAGTATCGGTGTATCCGCAACGACGCACAACCTCGACCAGCGACCTTTTGCGCGTATCTAATAGCCAGTCTGACTTTTCATATATATACATATATGTGTGTGTATGTTTGTGTGCGTACACGCAGCTCCGCGACTTGGTCCTTTATGCAACTATATATTATACGACACGACGAGTACGTGTCCTCCCTGGAATCAATTTGAAAAACCGTCGATCGATAAACGAGAAGAGTTCGAAACGGTGCAATTGCCGGTGGTGTATTGGCTTTCAATGAAACAACGAGCGATCACTCGTATCGATCGTTCGATCGCGCGTGCGTGGACCTCGCCAAACGAAGGAAACTCCGTGACCGCGTGAGCCGCGGGTGCCGACTGAGGTCTAAACGTAAGTGCCACCGCCTCCAACCTGAGGATGACGATCCCCTGGCTCCCTTACCCCACTTCTTCCGCCAGTACACGCCGCCAGTGGCGACGGCAGCAGCAGCGACGCCGACCAACTCCTCTCTTCTCCTCTCTCCGCCGCTCGGCCCACCGCCGCCGCCTTCCGTGACATCTCCGTTCGCGCGAGAGCTGCCTCCAGTCATCCGCGACACTCTGTCCTTGTCGCCCGAGGGTACGCTGCCTATCTCCCACTTCGTCGAGCGCACGACACGTACGCGTACACGTACACCACCGTTCTGCGACTCGCGTTGAAACTCGAAACGTCCGTCGCGAAATCGCGTGTGCATTTCGAAACGTAATCGGAGCGAACGAGAATCGTTAGCCTCGCACAATGATGGAGGAGAGGGGGAAGGAAAAAAAACTCGCCAACAAACAGAGAAAGATTGAGTCGTTTGATTTCGAAGCGCGCGTTCCTCGATGCAGGCTCCTCCTTTATCTACTTGTTCCAGTAACTGTTACTCGTTTTTTTCCCCGCACTCGTTCGTCGACAGACGATGTATGTTGCCTACACATGGACAAACTGGACGATCTTTGTCGATCATTGGCGACAGGCGTTAGGAATCGAAACGATCGATTCAGGGTTAGTTAACGGCGGCGGCTCGAAGGTGGCCGAGAAAAGGACAGTCATTGTACGCTCTCTGAATTTTGTAGTTAAAAATACACGAGGTTCGACTGACGGCACCGCAAGGACACCGCAAGGGCGTTAATACGCGTGGTGCGATCGTGTGCTCGATCGAAATTGACCAGCTGCCGTTAACTGTGTTTTCGACTCATCGTCGGAAGCTTTACACTCTTCGTATCGGGCGAAACAACGCTCCTAAGACACGTAATACCAGTAGTCCCCACGTAACTGACCGACAGTCAGAAACTGGCCAATTAAGCGGGGTGGTGTATTCCAGGAATCGAAAGAAAGACTGAGCTTGAGCGTCAAATGTTTCACCAATACCATATATATCGTGTTACGTGCCAGTGTTATGTTTCACGTGGCCGCAACGAACGTAGAGGGGAGAGTCCCAATTCCAAGATTTGGTGGAGATAAGCGGAGTCCAAAGTGTGGTCAGTTACGTGGGGACTGCTGTACATATTTCTTTCTTCGACGCACTTACCGTCGATAATGAGCATCTTCTCCTCGCAGAACAAGTCATCCTGCTCTGTACGCTCCCTCTTCAATTTGGCACCTGGAAACGGAGTAACGAAAGTCAATGAGAAGAAAGCATACAATGGAAATTAATTGTTCGCAAGTTCTTTTAACTTATTATTCTAAAATTCCACCCTGACAACTGAAACAACACGTCTTGTACAAATCAGCATTTCCCTTACATCCTATCCGCCCGCTACAATGCAATGCCAACCGATAAACGGACCGAAAGCCCCTTCCATCCTACATCCGACGTTCCGACTGCACTTCCGGATCCTTCGTCGGACTTCCTTGCGAACGCATCTTCTCGCAACGCGACGGCTGAATCCACAGGTCGATAAGGTATGAAAAATTGAAAGAGGCGCGTCTCCACGTGCTAGGAGGGTGGGGATGGGCAAGGATATTCCCCTAGATCGGCAGGGTGAGCGGGCAACGATGCAGCGGGTGGGGAGGAGAAACGAAAACGCCGGGTAGCACCGTCCGCTGTTTCGTTTCGTCTCTGTCGCTCCCTCTTTCACCGGGTCAGTCGAGGACTTGGCAACGTCGCGATTGATCAGAACGCCACGCGGCCGGACACGCGTGGTAGGGGGCTCGCTGGGGACAGGGCGCATGCGCACTCGGGCGTACTCGTTTGCCCGCGTGCTTGGCTTCTCAGCCGAGCACAGTGCACCGCCGTTGCTCCGCGTTTTGCTCCGCTTTGCAGTTTGCCCTTATTTACCCTGTTCCTCTAGTCTAACCTACTTTATTTCGTTACGATCCGCGATCGAAATACATTCTCGCGTCTATGTCTCAGTGGTGAATACCGTGCCCTTCTTTCTTTCTTTCTTTCTTTCTTTCTTTCTGCCGCGCAATTTCGTCCTCTCGTACTTTCGTCCTCTATTTTTCCCCCTCCCGCCGGACTACTCATACAAAGATAGGTAATCTGCGCGTATCTGGCCAGTGCGACTGTCTCAACGGTAACGAGCGCCCCTGCGACGGTTCACGGAACAGTACGGAACGCACACTGACCGATGCTGTGCGACATAGGAGTGGTTAACGACGAGTGTAATGATCGGTCGCACATTTGAACATCCTAGAATCATGATTAGCCGGATAGAGTTCAACGAATGTGACGAAAAGTTAACCTCTTGCGCCAGTAACTGGTTGACGGACCATAACGAGTGACCAAACCGTACAACGATAATTCGTCTTCTTTTTAAATTCCATCGGTATATGACTGAATAGAAATTACTAAGTAAATAAATTTATTATTTGTTTTGCCTGGGCATACTTCGATATATTTAAAACTGAGAAAATATTGCAATTTTGGGCCAAATATTCTCGACGTGCGTGGCACGTCATTCCAGCGCAAGAGGTTAAAAATGTAAGAAATACGTACACGCTTGTACATCGAAAGTCTCCGATTAAATTATCGCATGTTAAAATAGATGGGAAAAAAAAAGGAGAATCCGGATCCAAGGTTCGCTGGGGTTTGAATCAATTGCGCGTACGCCAAATCGCTTTGACACGTTACATGGGCATTTCTCCCCCGTAAGATTTACGCCTCGCACGTCCGTCGTGCTAAAACACGCGCACGCTACGTGCGTTTATGAAGTTGTAAAACTGAATTGCAAAGCATCATTTAAGTACACGATAGACGGACTTAAATTATCGTTTAATGCGCATTGCCTGTTATATCATGCACCACCGTGCCAGCGAGCACGCGCATACGCGGTAACAGACCGGATGCGCGGAGATAGGGAGCGAATTACAACGTTTAAATCATCCGTGTTACGATCGGGTCCGTGTGCGAGACACCGCGTACTCGTGATTTTCCACTTCATAGACTGCTATCGAACTAAACGAACCGATCTTTTTTTTTTTTTTTTTTTTTAATAAATTTTACACGCCTGTAACTTTTTTCGCGAAAATAAATTTGTTTCAAGTAATCAATCGAAATATTGCGACGAGATGATAAAGAAGAAATATTGTTTTATTGAAAAAAAAAAAAAAAATCGTGCGTGCATCTTTGTAATAAAATTACATCATCGTTTCAGCGCTCATTCGTCATTCTGATGATGAAAGTTTCTTTCAATAGCGAAAAAAAAAAAGAAAAAAGAAAAGGGAGGAAATAAGTAACACGTATTTTCCAGTCTTCCGTCGCATTTCAACCGTGCGCACAGAGGCGTGACCGTGAAAACAAGGGATCGATCTCTCGATACGTGTATTCACCTTCCTTTAAGGTTTCATCATGACCCACGGGGAAAATAGTCCAACGCAACAATACTCGCTATTTGCACGCTCGTGCATATATAAATATATATATCTTCGTTGCTTCCTCCCCCATTTCTTTCTGTCTTTGATAATCGCGAATTTTATATATCTCTGTTAGATAGCTATCGATCTTCGTACGTTTCACGTATGACGATAAGAAGATAAGCTTCTCGCTGATCGGCGGATTAATTTTAGATACCATTTATCTCGTATTTATCTAAATATACAACGTCGAGGGTAAGTATGCATGTATACGAATTCGGCAACCAAATTTAAATCGCATTTGCCTCGGCTCACCTGATACGTTCATCGGGCCGCGCGTCGACGCGCACGAACCCACGAAACGGGAAGATCGATCTGACCTGTATCGTACGTATTCCTTTTTCTTTTTTTTTTTTTTTCTTTCTTTTTCTGCCTGCCTGCCTGCCTTCCTTCCGCGGACGTACAATGCACCTCGCGTGGCTACCTACGCGATCTCCCTTCACTCTCCTCCGTTTCCCCTTCCCTAACTGGCGATAGCCAGTGTCCACTGCGTGGCCCCTATGTACCGTGTGCAGCATGCGCACCAGCAGCGCACGCTCGGGAATTGCTGCTGATCGTAATAACGAACCGCGCGATAAATCAGATGCATGCGCGATAACGACGGAAAAAGCCGTGTATCGGTATCGGCGCGCGCGCGCGCGCGAGTGAGACAATAGGGAGAGGAAAAGCGTAACACCGACGTGTGGAGGGGAAAAAAAAGAAGACAAAGGGACAGAAAGAGAAAGAGAGAGAGAGAGAGAAAGGAGGGAACACGGGCGCAGAGACGCAAAGACGAAGAGAAAGAGAAGGCGACCGCACGCTGGCGCAAACATAAACGACTGTACGCGAGTAGGTGGCGCGCTCGTGAATGAAGCACAAAAGCTGTCGTAGTTTCTAGAGTCAGTGACCGGGGGTCCTCCGACTCCCCACTATGGTACCTTAGTGTATCCAGGTTTGTTCCTACCATCGTCACCGTAGCACCACGGTCACCACCATCGTTACCCCTCCAAAAGCGATATCGCATATCCCCACCTCCTCTAATCCACCATCATCCCCCTCCCAACCTCCCTCGCTCCACCCCTCTTTCCCTGCCCCCTGGTGTAACGTTCCCCCCTCCCTCCCTCCTCCCCCCTCAGCCGCGGTTGCCCGTCGCAAGCTAACGTACATACCCTTCTTCACGTCGCTCCCACCTAAGCCTAACTTCCGCCACCCTTTGCCTGTGCCTCTTTGCCTTTATACGTACCCAGTGGGTCTCTGTACGTGCACGTTTCTGATGGCTGGTTCACGTTGAATCGACGACCACAAACGAGAGAAAGAGAAAGAGAAAGAGAGAGAGAAGCATACGGTCAACTAAATCGTTCCCTTCCTCCCCATGCTTCCTTTATCCCCTCTCCCCTCGCCGCGCAGTCGCTCGACTCCCCTTCTTTCTCTCTCCTTCACCTTCTCTCGACTTTTCAATCTTCTATCTGCGCTCGAGAAACTTGTAAACACCTCGCCTGGACGCTCGTCAATCGCGATACACTTTCACGCCACGATATTTAACGCGGTGGAAACCTTCGACTTTAACGCTCGTCGCGAGAGAGATAATGTCATCAGTCAATTCCGATAAATAAAATAACGATTTCCAAGAAAAATTGCGCACAATCTCGGAACAGCAAACGGGCGAAATTTTGATTTCCCGGCGGCACGAATTCGAAGATAGACGCGTAAAAGGTAACAAGAGCCGATCGACGAGAAAACGAGGCGAAGTGTTTTTTTTTTTTTTGTCGTTGAGCAACGACAACGAACGTCGTACTTGCCCGGAACTACCGGTTCACCTCGGCAATGATCGTATAACTCGCAATCAGCCACGCAACCGGCTGGTTCTGCGACTTTTTCGCGAAACTTTATCGCGGAGAATCATTTGACTCGGACGGGATCGTTAGAGAAAGAGACCGATGGCACACAGTGGCGTGAGAGATCGCCGCGCACGTTTCGTGCCCCGCCGGGAACTCTTTCGCGTGTGGCTAAGACTCGCTTTACAGGATCGGTTGAGTCATTGACCTGGGAAAACGCGGGAATCAAAGGGACACACGACGAGATGGTATCCCCCCTCCCCTTTCGAACGATCGACCGAACACTTTTGCGATTATTATCGCATCAACCAGCTCTACCTCTGACGTGTCTTCGTTCACCCTCAGAATCATTATCGTGCTCGTCGAGCCTGACCCAACCTATCTCTGCGCGGAGTTTCACAAAGATAGACCCCCGATAACTCGGATGCAATATCGGTGAAATTCAGTGAGTTCAGATTTCGGAGCGCGGATCCGGATTTTTATGGAACTTTCCAGTGCGTGACGCGTAGAAGCCAGCCAACCCGTTTGAGAGTCACTGTCGCGAGGGAAATCATACCTAATTTGGAGGCGGTGAACGCATGGGTCATCGCGTGCTATTCGCATGTACGCTGCAGTGTCTCTCATTTCGCGCACGAGTATTTTGCAATTTTTTCTTTTTTTTTTTCCTGCCGATGGAACGAAGCATTTTTCCACGCAATGAGAAAGTATCGTTACATGCAATACGCGTTTTAATACGGATTCTTTAGTGTTGTTAAATTTGTTAGTTTTGTTTAAACAAAAGCGATATTGTTGGATATAATGACAATGAAACATCGAAAAATAACATTGTAAATCCTTAACCTTTTGCGCTAGTAACCGGTTGACGGACCATAACGAGTGACCAAACCGTATACAATAATTCGTTTTCTTTTTTGAATTCATCGACATATCACTGGATAGAAATTACTGAAAAGTAATAAATTTATCATTTGTTTTGCCTGGGTTATATTTCAATATACTTGAAACTGAGAAAATATTGCAATTTTGGGTCAAATATTCTCGACGTGCGTGGCACGTCATCTCAGCGCAAGAGGTTAAAAATCGTCGATCCCTAAAAATCTTTATGTTCATTTGTAAAATAATAAAATACGCCAAGCTTCCAAAACTAATTTTTTTCAAATCCATGCGTATTTTTGCATTTTTGTATATACACCCAGATTTTCAAAAATTCTCCATGCTCTTTTATAAAATGGATTCAATTTTTTTCATCAAAAAATCTGCGTTTGTAACTACATACTAATACTGTTATTCGTCGATCAAAAAGCATCAAAAGCCAATGAAAGATTTTAGAGAACGTAACGCCGAAACGTTAAAGCTATTCCATACGTATCCATACGTATCGCAAACGGTCGCCGAAAAGTGGCGCGTGGTACTCACCACGTGGCTCGCTGGAGCTGTGATGGTTGGAGTGGGGCGTCACAGCGAGCGTATGATCAGAGGAGGAGGAAGAGCTGCTCGCGAGGCGCTCCCTCTTTTTCTCTTGCTGCTCCACGAACCGCGCCGCTTCCAGCAACGTTTCCAGGCTCATCCTGACGTTGCCGATTCGCCCAACCAAGAGTTCTCCTCCTTCTTGAGATCCTTCGGGAGATTGAGACCCTGCGATCGGACCGTCGATCCCCGTCGCCGGCTGCCGAGGACGAAGAAGTCGAGAGCCCGTTCTCCCGTCTCAACCCTCCTCCACTTTTTCTGCTGCCCAGCCGCGATTGGCGATCTATCCGCAGAATGAAAAAAAAAAAAAAAAAAAAAAAAAAAAAACAAGCGTTCAGTTATGCTGAAAATGCACCACGGATCGCGGACTCACTAACAGAGTGGTGGGGGAAGACCCGTGGTAACTCCCCCCGTTGGATTTTAATTCGTCGACCTTGGCGAACGCGAGAAGACAGGACACAACGCTTATGAATGTAAATTTACTCGATGATCAGCGCAATCGACGTATCGGCGAAGAGAGAGAAAAAAAAAGAGAGAAACCAATTAACCGGACATAGGCGGTATGACATTCGATCGGCGACACGGGGCAAGTGAGGAGAGATCTCCGTTACCGTGAAAACAAGATCACCAACACACGTCACGCTTTCTCATTTGTTTTCGGCCAGGGGCTCGCGGATTCGAATCGATCAGCCGCATGATCGTTATTTTCTTCCCAATGTTTGAAACTTTGTTGTTCGATAATATTATTAGCCTGTTCGAAACGGAGCTGCAGACGTTACGGACACGACCGGTGTCTGAATATACGTCACGTGACGTACGCGTGACGTAACGCAGTCGCGCGGGAAGCCTCATCCCCTCCCACGTATCGTCTTCGTAATACCTCGCGGAGAGGACGCGCAAGCGCAACGGTGCGCTTTCCTGGAGCACGGAGCATTAGCACGCATCTCGAGTTCCGATCGCTGGAAACAATGTAACAGTCGAAAAAGAAAAGAACCCGTTGAAACGGCAAGTTCCTCCGTTGCGAAATGTATCTCGTTATTCGCTACGTTCGAGAAACAGACACGTTTACAAATATAAAATTTGTAAAAGTTTCGAGACTTTGGAGCATATGGAATGATCAATCGAAAAAAGAAGAAATCTCGAGACTTGCGTATAAATTTCAGATATTGTATGTTGAATCTAATATCACTAAATAAGTATTTTATGCGAGAGATAGTATTTTTAATTATTACGATACATTAGCGAAATAAATGGATTTTGATGAAAAGTAAACTTACTCGAGTAGAATTGAAACTCGAAGTACCGCAGTTAAAGTACCGTTAAGCAGAAAATTGACCGAATGAACTTTTGCGATCGTTTAAACATTCGCCGAGATACGCGGCGAAGTTGCAGGAGGCGATCGTCTCGTCTCGAGCCGGTTAAATTAGTTTCCCCGTGATGCGCGGCATCGAAAACAGTAACGAGAGTCGTTACGTGACGCTGGTACGCGCAAGAGCGTACTCGCGAATACAAAGAGCGTGTAGAGAGTGTGCAGCGCGCAGAGCCGTAAGAGTATATATGTTGTTGGGTGCGCGCAGTCCGAGAAGTCAGCGAGCGATGAAAAAAAGGTTGACGAGACAGAGAGGCGGGAAAGGCGAAGCGGAGAAACGAGGTTCCGCTGCTGATTTGAAAAGTAGATATATCCCGGGCAACGTAATCGCGAAAGCGTACCGCAATCACGAGCGGGCGCACAATTGCGTACCATGGTAGCCGCGACCGTGCAAAAATAGGAAAAGACGAGTACGATGCACGGGAGCTCTGTGCCTTACACGAGTTCGTGTTAAACGAGCGGACTCTCATGGTCTCGCCGCGGAATAGTATACGAAAAGTCAAGAAGCGTGCCTTAGACCGAACGAGCTCCTTAAACTGACAAAGCGACGCACACGTTAGACGGGCGACGCACGCACCGTTGGCCAATAGGAGCTTGCGATAACGTGACGTCATGAGTTGAAGTACCGTGCGATTGGCTGGGTCTATTATGGCACGGAAAACACGCCACGCAACCACCTATACACATGTTAATTAAATAGGCGATAGTTTCCGACGAGATAAATGCACGACGGAGGGTTTTAAACGGGCGTGGTGACGCCAGAAACCGATGGGAAATAATCAGGAACTTACGGGTACGCCGCCAATGTATCCCGGTCACGATGGAAACACGCTGGACACCCACTTTCACGGTAAAAATCAATTTCCTGCGAGAATTTCAACGATATCTCTCCTGTCAAATACGCGGCACATGCGTGAAACCACGGGACACACGTACGTTCTCGTATAGCGGACGATCTCGCGACGTTTCACGACACACGACGGTTATAACCTGATCGATCTAGCGCGTGGCAGAAACATTTTACAAGTGCTAACCACTGCGCATCAACAGCCATGCTTGCTTGGCCACGATTCACGTGTCTGGGGTCCGAGGTATAGACCAATCAAAGCGCGGTTCATGACGTCACCTGGCTGTATCGACCAATGAACGCAGCCCATGTGACGCAGCACTCCGCTGGGCGTGTAAGAGAAGTGTCGAGCTGCTGTATATTGCTCGTTAGTTGATGCACTTTTTCCCCCGATTTTCTCAGGTCTACCTCGGTACCATCGCGAGAGACCGACGGAACCGACGCCCCGGTGTCGGCCGATATCTTTTACGTGCACGCTTACCTTCCGGTGGACGCCAGAACGGACGAATATCGCGACAATCGTACACAGCACACCCGACACCCGGCTCGCCCGGGCAAACACTCACTCCGATCTCGGCGGCGTCACCCTCTGCCACCTTTTGTCACGTTCCTTCTCTGTCACATGGATCGGACCTCTACACTGTTGCCACTTTTATCCGTATAGAACCGTACAGTTCATTGTTTACTTTTGCGCGCGCGCCAAAACCACGTCCCGTCACTTTTCTCCAGCTAATTCTTCTTTTCCTTTTCTTTTTTCAATTTGCGCGAGACATCACTTTTTAATGCTGTTCAAAATTTTTACAATACTGCACGATATGATACACTTAAAAACGTCACTCTGTTGTATCATCTAATCGACCTACGTTTGAACAAACGTATTTAACATCAACATTTTTATTTTTCATTACTTTGAAAACGTACGAACATTTTTAAAAAGTCGCAACACTGATTTTCTGCTGTTAATCCCGCTTAATGTAGGAAACATCGTTTTCGAACAGTATACGTTTTTATTGAAATGAAAAAGTTATTGATACAATTCAAAGAAATATTTTTAGATATAAATTTTTTTAGAAATAAACATTCAACAAAGATTAAAGTTTATTCTCATTTTGTAAATTATTATCATTATATATGTATTATTTTGAATATAACACATTTCTGCATATACTTAATCCATATAGTAAAATTTACTAAATTCATACGAAATATAATCATCAACACGTACACCTCGTGTTTTTAACAATGAAATTATTTTCTAATAGAGAGGAATAAAAATATAAAGTATTAAATATCATTAAAAATGTTTTACTTCATATACATTTTGCACAAAATATATATACACTATATATAAATATAGTAATATATAATTTTTGAAAATTTACATATATTAAACTATCACTTGCTATCAATCTTCTAAATAGATATATAAAATTCAATTCACTTTGCTTTGTTATTCTCTCCCATGAAAAATTCGTTTCATTTCTAATCTAAAACAAATTCAGTACAAAATGTGACTAGAATTTGCAAAAAATATTATACATTACAATCTACATACAGATCTTAATACATAAATATCATCGTGGAATATATTTCTCTATTACTAGTACGAAGAGATTTGTAATTATACCTTTTATTTTTTTTCTACCAATTTTTCTAAATCTTTTGTTTCATATATATTCTTGCATAATTTCTTGATTAAATTTGAAAAGAATTTTTCAAGTTTGAAAATAAATTTTTACAAATATGTAATGTAATTATTCTAAATTATATTGAATTTCTGTTTGCTACTAAAATTATACATTAAATATTTAGATATCAAGAATATATATCCAAAATGTTAATACAAATTTAATTTTGTACAAATTGCTGATTTGTAATAAATTATACAAGTATTATTTATACAACCAGTGAACATTTAATAAAAACGTACAAACATAGAAACTAGAGTCATGGAACAGAATATATTGTATTATGTTTGTACGCATCAGCACCATCATTTATATTGACCAATCATCTTAAGTCTTACTTCTTTCTTTAGCACATATAGAATTTATTCGACATTTGGATATAAGTTATTCTATACTACAGAAAGAACAAAAAATACTGTGAAGAATATAATTACAGATTTAAAGTAGAACATTCAAAGTATAATTTCACAAACTGTCTTCATTATAATACTTCTTTTAAACATAAAACGTTATCTAAGAACGTGATATTAATTTATAGCATATCACTAAGCAACTGTTCACAATTCTTAATATTTTTTTTGCATTTTCATGTAATTTATATTTATTGAAACATAAATTAGACAGAATATAGAAGATCTTGATAAATAGCATTTAGAACCTATTTTCAACAGAGGGTATTTTAAATCCAAACAGCTCAATCACATACTTCTTTAGAACACGTATAATAATTAGAACAAAGTCTATGAATACTTTATAGTTATCATAAAGATCTTTTAAATGACAATCGTATTACAGTCAAAATAAAAAAAAATCTTTATACATGTTTTACCTTTTTACATAAATTATTTATTTTTTCTTCTTACTGAATATTTTTGTTAGATACTGTAAATGTCAACTAACGTAGGAAGTAATAATTTTAACTAAATAATGCTTCATTTAAGCATTAGTTATCTGCTTAAATTACTAACGTAGAGATGTTTAAGCTCTGTCTTTGGCGTATTTTCGAAAAGAGCAGCTCGATTTTGTCCTTCTCCTTTCTTTACCCAGTGACCGTATACTCTGAATGCGCAACCATCGATAACCTATAACAAAAGATTACATAAATATCATTTCATCAATCTATAGAACAAGTCGTTAATTAAAACATTCTTTAAATAAGCAATGATACCTTCCGCAAAATTTTGATCCTATAAGGATCAGTACATGCCACGTGAGTCGAAAGAGGTTCAGGCGTATTATGAAGATGCTTGATACGAATGACCGCACGAACACATAGAATTGCTAACTGGAACCTTTTTCTTGCATTAAATGATTTTGCCTTTAATTCCTGTACAAAATTTAAGAAAGGATAAAAGCTTGACGATATTTAAAATCTATGTATAGTTTTATATTTTTATTACACGATACGCTGCAACAAAACTGTTATTAAACATAGTAATAATTACACACAAATATATATATATATATATATATATATATATATATATATATATATATATATATATATATATATATTGCATTCAGAGGTAATATTAGGATGTGCATAATAATGAAATGGCATACGAACAAAGAGCTTTAAAATATTAATGTTATTTTAATCTTGCCAATCGAAAAGATCAAAAGTGAATATCAAACAAATGTAATTTTTTAAAAGCTTGCAGAAAAAGATGAAGCAGAAGTTAATATACATACACAATGATTCAAATATTGTTTTTTTAATCGTAATTTTTCAATGTATGCTGTAATATTAATGCTTCCTTATTTTTTTGATTATTAATTGTTTAATAACTTATATACATTTACATATACATGTTACGTCTTTTTGAAATATTATCAGTTATGCATAATTACTGATAATATTTATGTGTTGCTTCTTAACTATACAGAGAATAATATATTTCGTAAACAAATTTATGTGTTGCTTCTTAACTATACAGAGAATAATATATTTCGTAAACAAAAATAAAATAAAATAAAATATATATAAATATTATATTCACTTTGATTAAGTTGAAATATTAATAAAAGTTAAATTGTTAATTGTTATATTGTATGAAAATTACAACCAAAAAAATCCACATTTAATGACAAACAAAATAAAAACAAAAATAATTTACCAAAGCTAATTGAGATATCCTACTCAGACGTCGCGAATTAGTCGATAGTGAACGTTTTAAAGGAGCGATGTCTTGATCCCATAGCTGCAATTCCAATAATTTTCCGTTTATCATAGTAGCAAGATCTCCTTCTTTTGTTTAAAAAAAAAAGTACTTCCAGATTAATTATATACATAATTTATTAAATTAATATAAACAGACTTTTATATATAATTGTATGACAATGTTTGATATTTTATAAAGGCATGTATCATTATGGACATAGATAGTTGAACATATAAAGCAAACAAATAAAAACATAAAAATACGAATATAATACACTTATTTTAAATGCGGTAGTAAATATTTCGAGTGTATTCTACTTTTTTTGCTTAAACTTTTATATATTACCATTACAAATATGTTATACTAAAATACTTACCACTGTATGGAAAAACGAATGTTCCAAAGCTTCTTTGATACTAATTCTCTTCTTTGGATCAACAACTAACAATTTTCTGATCAAGTCTTTTGGAGCTTCTGAAAATACAATAAAAATTTCTTCTATACAAAATTTGTAAACATTAGACATATTAAGAAACTATTGATACACACAAAATATGTATATAACAGCACTCCACTCATTTAGCAAAAGAATGTACATCAAAGATTTATTAGTAATAATTTTTGCTACTTTTCACAAACAAAGCAACTCACACCAAAATGATATACCTTTGATAAAAACTCAAAATGATAATATTCTGATATTAATCACGGAGTTTTATTCATGTTTGTGTATTATTATAATTCAATAACAAAAACTTCCATCTAAAATTTTTCGCCTGTCTTGCATAGATTTACAAATTTTGTAAAACTTTGTCAATTGTATATTGCAGCAATTTTTTTTAAATTATTGTATATTTGTTTATCATAGTATTGTATGAATTTTTTTAAGGCAACATTACCTGTTATATCTGCCCATTCTGGAGATGTAAATGAATATTTCCCTTCCATAATATTTCTAAGCATAACCATTTGCTTCCTATGCCAAAAGGGAGGACAACCAACTAACAAAGTAAACATAATTACTCCGCAGGCCCATCTGAAAGATGATTAATATTGTTGTAATACTAATTATTATACATGTTTGTTTCCATTATATTTCATTAATTTACATGTCAACTTCATATCCATAGCCTTCTGCATTTTCAAACATATTACACTTGAGCACTTCTGGCGCCAAATATCCAGGAGTACCACAGAGATCTGAAAAAGCCATTAATAATATATTTTTGTGAATTATACAATTGCATTTTGTAAAGTAATTACATACCATATAATTTATCACCAGTTTTCAATACTCTAGCAAATCCAAAATCAGTTATTTTTACATTTAAATTATCATCAAGTAGTATGTTTTCTGGTTTTAAATCCCTATGCACTATCCCTTGATTATGTACATGTTGAACACCTTCGAAAACTTGTCTCATAATGTAACGCGTCTTTTTCTCTGAGAGAGTTACAACAGACGTGAGGTAGTCAAAAAGTTCGCCGTTTTTACAAATTTCAAAGATTAAAAATATAAATGTACTAGATTCGAAAACATCGTGCAATTCAACTGAAAAAGAAACAAATATTGTGAAGAAATTATCACAAACGTCACGTCTGTCACTATTAAGATTGAAAATGTGAAAAACTTACTAATATAAGGATGACCCGCTACTCTACGAAGAATTTGTACCTCCTGTAATGTAGCGTCCTTCATAATATGGCTATCATCATTAGTTTCATTACTAATATCTATGATTTTGGCTGCATACTCTGTACCTGTTTCTTTTTCTATGCATCTTCTAACAGTAGAAGATATTCCTCTGTAAATATCAAAGTAATATTTAACACAAATTAATCAATGCATCATCAATATGAAACTAACTTCAATTGAAACGGAGTTTCAATATTACTAATATTAACAATTTCACTAATGATGTTGCAGAAAAATGACAAAACACAGATTTATGACTTATTATAGTATTCCTTACCCTCGTTTACTTTACCTTCATTTACTAGAAAATCAGGTACATATACAAATTACCTAGGTAGTAACTCAGGTACTATGTCAGGTAATTTGTATACTTAAGTTATCAGTATACAAATACTATAAATACTATATAAATAGCTCTCAAATAATAGCCACAATATATAGGTACATTTTTGTTTAATACGAATGACTTCTCATAATACTAAAAATACTATCGACATAAGGAAATTTCGAATTTGACAAATTTCGAAAACAATACAGAAAACGTTTCAATGTAATTTTATAATTTGTATAATTATTGTTTCGAAATTTCATAAGTTTCATTATTTTGTTAATATATACATACGAAACTATGCGTTTAATTTTGTGAAATTATATAATTGCATAGGTTAGCTTGTTATTGAGAATTCCTCGATTCATTTATCGCGATCGTAGTACACAAATGCGGACAGATACGTATCAGCAGTACGCGCACATATTCGTTAAATAACATAAAAATAGTAAGGCTATGTTTCTTATTCTCGTCAGAATATCACGTGACCAACCTTCCTAGGATTTCTTTGGGCTCGTACTTCGCGTAGAATCCCTTGGCAGCGTCCTTGTCCGGTAAAAGATCGTCCCCTTCGTCTTTTGCCATGTTGCGCGCAATATTTCTCTCATATGAGTCGCGCTAACAGCCACCGTATAGATAGCACATGTCCCTCTCGATTTAAAAGAATAGTTCTTGCACTCGACGCGAATGTCATACGACGTCTGCACGACGTCCACACTGTTCAACTGTTCAACGTCACTGCGTGTACTACGGTCTTACGCGTACTGATTCCTTTGTCTCGTTCCAACTCCAATGCCTTTCTTCTACCACCACGATGCGGCGACCGTGGCTCCATCTGGTCACCGCGTCCCCACAAACATTTTCATTTCACCCAACAATCTACGAGTTGCACATCTACTCTCAACTTTGAACAACCGCAGCTAATCGACGACGATTTTGGATTAAACAATGCTCACAGACGAGATATGTATATGTATGATCATGTGCTATTCGCGATCCACTGTACCGCTCCTAGATGCAAACTTCTCAAATTTTCCCTCTTCCTCATGTCCACCGGGCGTTGAGCACTTTTGCGCTCTTTGGCTGCAGTTAGCGAGCCTCAGCCTCGGGTTACATATCTTATTCTAGTTCTATATTGTCCGCTATATTTCAAAAAAATCGTACATCGATACCTAGGCCAGACGAAAAATATACGTGAACCGTGGAAGGGAGAATTTCGGTATAAAAACGAGGAACGAAGAGCTCTGGCAATGTAACAAGAAAAGTCTTGTCGAGCGTGAAAAGGAAAAATAGCAATCTGTTATCAAACCCAAGGTGCATATAATATATTATACAGGATATTCATCTGTACTCGTATGTCATGTAATTTTCGTATTTTACTACTTTAAATTACAACGCTACGAATATCTTTTTCAAACACAATCTTTCTTTCTTTCGTGTAAGTTAATTTTTGACGTCGATATGTCGGGACCTACCATATGTCTCCGTAAAGATTAACCCGGGATTACCCACTTGGGGGTCTAATGCAGGTAAGATTAATGGAAGGTGAGCGAAAAAGCACATTTTAGCGAGTTCATATATTCTTTCTTATAAAATTAATGTATGGAACGAGAGACCGGTCTTCCACGAAGTTCTTCATAACACCAAGTGTTACCCTTTCGAATATGTATCTGAAACAACAGAAATTCCATATGTATTAACGGTGTGTATACGTGGTGTGAATATAAATAGAAAGCACACCGCTACCTCGCTTGTTCCTCGCAGTCTTGCTCTCAACGTTGAGAACTATTGTACTGCTCGGATGATGCATCCATTCCTTCAACACAATTTCAACATAATTATTAACACTCGTTGATGAAACAACTGTGAGACAAAAATACGAGGTTTTCGGATAAGCGATAGGTTTTCGGATAAGCGAAAATGAAGTTTGTATTTACGGACCTCGCAGTTGTGCGAGCAAGGCTTCATTTTTACGACATTCAATCGTGAGCTGCCTGACTGCAGCGACGTATTTGCGTTGTTGTTCTATCAGAGTCACTAGCTGCCGGCTGAGCGCGTCCCTTCGGTTTTTCTCGTCGGCACATCGTTTCTCCACCTACGCGAAACGATCTTATTGGAATACGAAACATTTTACTGTCAGCATGAAAGTTGGATTTCGGAAGACCCAACACGAAGTCGAATAGTTTCCCTTTACGTCTGCCGAGTTACGTCTAGAGTTATAAATAAAAACTAATTATACCATAAAAAGTCCTTCATTACCTTTGCCTTGTTACGCTTAACGCCTGCAACAATCGCCTCGAACTGTTTAAGAAATTCCTCTTTGCCGCTTGTTGATGCCATTGCTCTGTTAAAAACAGGAAAAAAGGGAAATACGTCATGCGTGTAATACATAATGCATATGATATTAATAAACATAAATGTAAAGTTTACCTTACTACTTACTCATTGTAATTATCTTGAATTGAATTCAGCAGTGATAACTCCTTGCTTAAATAAAGCTTCGTGTCATCCAAAGTATTGTACAATGTGTAATATTGCTTTGTTTCTTTGTGCTTTGCCGAAACTGTAAATTAAGTTACGATAAGTAAACATATGCCAATGTGTAAAAGTAGAGCGACAAACCTTGATTATAAAGTTCCATGAATCGCCTTTGGTATTGTGTAAGCTCTGAACGACCAGGAACGTCGTCCAATTGCCTAGTTAAGGACGCAATAGCCCTATTTTTTTTGGCCAGCTGTAGTCTGACCTTTGTAACCGCTTCCTTTTGTTGCTCGTACTCCTTCAAACGATCTTCCTCCTCCTCAGACGTACCATTTTCAATTTCTTGCAGCTTACCTTTTAGAAGATTCAAATCAGACTTACATTGTTCGCGGAAATCATGTTCTTGTTCCTTTAAACCATCGTGCACCAGAAGAAGTTCTTTCAAGCGTTTGTAGATACTAAATAAACAATTAATATTCAATTAAAAATTTTCAATGATAAAAACGTAGAAAAAAATAAATAAAAAAGATAAATACCTATCATTTTCATTGATATCCATTTCCTGTGCTTTCTTTAACGAGCGCTCGATGGCTTGTCGTTTTGCACGAGATTCGTTCAGTTTCTCCGTTAATTCCAAATGCTTGGCGGACAAAGCGTCTCTTTCCTTCGTTAATTTACGAACACGATTTTGAAGCGCAGCTCTTTGATTCTCTAGTGCAGTCAAAGCTGCCGAAGAATTTGTACCGCCTGTTTCCTGCGGTTGTTGAGACATTTGGAAGTTTCGATTTACTTAGATCGTTAATAGATGTTACCATGTCTAAATTAAAAATTGGAAAATTTACCTCGGCTTCGGAAATCGACATCGTCGCATATTTCTCGGCTACTTTGGCGATCTCTTGAGCTTGAATACCAACGATATTACCCACAGCTACTACGCTTAAACGAGCCTAAATGAATCATAAGTAATGAATAATTTTTTAATAGGAATTACAATAACAAAATTACTTACTGAACTTTCTTCTATAGCAGCCAAATTCCCAGTTAATTGATCTGTATTTTCCTACAAAAATAAATTTAATTTCATTTGTACTAAACATCTACTAAGGAGTGCGTTATTTCAACCAATATTCACCTTTTCCTTCAGCTCTTCTTTATTTTCATTTTCCTTAACATCACTTGAAGCAGCCTCGGCTGGTAAAGCAGCAATTTTTATAGAATATAAGGGTGCTTCATACTCCAGGACAGTGCCAAGAAATCTTGTAGACTCCTCTCTTTTGGCGTCGTCTTTGTGTTTAAAAAGACGTCGAGGTTCATACGATTTCTAAAAGGAATGATGCTTTTAATTATTTTAAATACAAACAGTAGTCTGAATAAGAATTAGAAAATAACGTCGTACCTTGATCAAATGAATATTTTTTATTAAATTTTCTTTGACACCTTGTGCCGCAGATGAATCCTCGGAAAAAGAATGCTTTTTGTGAAACTGACTTAAAGCAAATGATCGTACAAAATCTGCTGTTTCTTCCCGGGTTTCCATCGAACGTTTGACCAACCACTGAAACACACATATTATGAGTAAACATCAAAATTCAAAGAATTAATAATAATTAATAAAAATTACCTGAATCACAGGGAAAATGTGAATGCAATCTAAGCCTTGAATTTGATGTGGTTCTATTCGATATGGGCAATTCATTTTAGGTAACATAGCTACGATTTTTTCAGTCAATGAGCTAATGATATAAAATGTATAAGATATAATATAAATGTATAATATTTCAAATATTCCATAAATTTACTTACATTTTTTGACCTATGGTAAGATTTTCCCTAAACAGTAAATCGATATCTACATCGAAGTTACATGATTCTATGCACCAGGTCATCCCACCGATTACCTAAAAATTATGATATCTGTTGATCTTAAATGTATTCTTTGCAACTGTTCAAAAGAATTCATCTCGTACATACTTTATCAAAATTCGATAGTCCCTTTATCCTAGCTCGAAAGTAGCCCGCCGCAAGAAGCAAGTCGATAATGTCTTGAAATTTTTTCGTTTGCTCTTCATCTTCGCGAACATCAACCTGAAAATGTTCCGCAATAGGTAGTTCCAATTGTATCTTAGTTTTTGTCAAATCAAATTTCCCGCTCTTTATCTGGTACATGTTAATTAGCACACGAAATTACCGACAGAGCGGTTGGACAGGAAAGCGCTGTTACAATTTTTATACTAAAGTATTTCGAACAATTATGTTTAAACAAAACATGGACAGAGAAATACGTAAATGAAGATGTTGCGAGACATAGTAAAAAAGATAAAATATTGAGCGCAAGTAGGCGAAGCTATAGTAAAAAATACACGCGAGTGATATCGCATACTTTATTGTCGCATTGTATATATGTGCATTGTAAATACGTTTTACGATAACTTCTTTGTTTTCTTTTTTACAAACTTCGACGACTGATTCACTAACTTGTCGAAACACATGAACGTTTTGTGAACGTACCTCGGTTGTTTCGGAGCTTCGTGACAATCTCTTTGACACGTCGTTTAACATGGTTACATCCTTCGGTCAATATGCAAATCGAAAACGATCAATATATATATATATATACGAAATTTAAGACGAGTAATTCATGTTTTTATTTGATAATAATCGAGTTACATGACGATACAATCGAGTTCTGTCACTTGATAGTATACACTTTCGCTATCATTCTAGCCATTTTGCTATCGTCACGCCTTAAAGAGAAACCTTAAGCCGAGTTTCTACATGCTGTTCTCTAACTAGTTTTTTCTCTTTAAATTGTTCCCATCAAAAATATAAAATGTAAAACAGTCTATATTTGAAAAATATTAAATACCGGTTTTTCTTAAGTTTTATTTATTATTATTTCTCAAAATAGATTGCGTTCATGTCTCGTTCTAAAAGAAGTTAAAATTAAAAGTCTCGAGCGACATCTACAGATGTCGTTCCTCCTTCTTTGAATGGAAGTTAAATTGATACTTGAACAAGCACGATAAATCCTTCTCATGATGGCGTGATGCAATAATATGTAATATTATTGGTTATATATACGTTATATATTTATAGTACCATGTATTATAAATATATAACATGTGTATAACACGTGTTGTACTTTTATACCACGACATTCCTTAATGTATTCGCAATGTCAATTTTTAAATGACAACCAAGAGCAACAAGGAATTAATTTATTTTAAGTTTCGTCGACATCATTTTTCTTTTCTCTGTATAAAAATAGTTAAATTATTATATAACGTAATGTTAAGTAATCATTGTGAAAAACGCCACGTGTACAGGATAAAAATGATTAATAAAAAAAATTGCTTCTATCTCGATCTCTTTTAATTATTTAACGAATTACAAAATTATACCCTGAGAATAACCGACGTTATCAATTTTGCTTCCTCAAATGTAATATTATCACAAATGTACGATACAAGAACATTTCGCACAATAACAACAATCATTGCGGAAATTTTCACGAACTTTCTTGTTTTGTTAATTCCAGATGTTTTTAATATTCATCGTATATCGTATCGCTTTAGGATGAAGTTAATATATCGAAACGTTTGAAGGACGAGTGGAGAGGAAACGAGGAATGTCCTTCGAATTTCAAAATTGACCATCCTTCTTTATCGACCTCGTCGCACTTTTTTATCGATCTTAACGCACTTCTTTATCGACAGTTACAGTTACAGATTGTTACATATGCATTTAGAGCACACGTACGTTTTCTTTTATCTATCGATACTTTTACCTATTGTAGGCAAATATCAACATATCATTCGTAGAATTTTAATCTAGTCAATTCTTCAATGTTCAGTACGAAATGGACGAAGGATGCTGGATAAAAAGCAATATAGATATTCTTTTGCAAATTGTCGTGTATTAAATATTCATAACATTGTTTGGTAGAATGACCGACAAAAATTGACGGTGTGCACGAGATAACATGCACATGAAACATCCTTTGCGCGGCAACCATTGCCACAAAGACGCGCGATTTATCGCGGAAGTCCGAAGTAAAAAAGCAGCGAAACGATATATAGTAAATATATATATATATATCTCAAATTTTTCATTTCTTAATCGTGATTCTATTATTAGAGAATCCTCGTTGTAATTTTCGTTTTGATTATACAGTCGTCTATCCTGAACTATTCTTCGTGTACAACATAGTGTACATATATATTTATAAAAAAAAAAAAAAGGAAAAAAACCTGGATGGAAAAAAGAATTGACGAGTACAAAAAAACATGGACGAAGCTCGGCAAAATTCAGCAGCCTTCCGTGGCTCGAAAGAACAGTTTGCTCATTCTTGATGAAACACACATCTGATACATTTTTGATACAAAAAAAATGGCAATAACTACCGTGCATCGGTTATTGTCTCTCTTCGATCGACTGTGTCTTTTCACGTCGTCTTTCTCTCATACAAGATACATTATTATCGACTTTAAAAAAAAAAAAAAAATCATTGAAATCGAAACAGAACGCCAGAACTGCCAAGAATGGCGAAAATAACGATTTAAGGGTGAGGGAATTTATCATGGATTTGTATAATAGTGTATAATATTCTCAATGATTCGAACGATTCTTAAAAGGAAATATATAAATAGAAATTCTACAGTGTCAGATTGATGCACATGAAAATTTTGTTTCGTCGAAATTTAAATACCATCTGGACAATATTGTTCTGCCATTAATCGCCAATTTACTATAAATTCGACATTAAAAAGATTTACAGTAAAGTTACTAAATTTCATCGACGTATAATCCAGAAATATGATCCAATTGTTGTGAACAAAATGATGAAATTATTGAAAAGATGAGTCGTTTAAAAAAAAAAAGAAAGTTTATAAATGAGAAAAATTATAACAACTCTGTCCCAAGATAGTCTAAAATAATCTCTACCGAAACGAACGATATGAAAACTACAACGTTTTGAAAACATTACGCGTACTTCAATACTTTTACGCCCATCAATCTAACTCTTATAAACTCTCTTTCCTATTATTTCCCAAATTTTACGCATTCAGTCGTTGGTAGTTCTTTTGTCAACGTACAGAATGCATCGCCTAAAGTTACCTAAAGAATCTGATAACTCCGACGTGTAAAATACAACGACGTGTAAAATAATCGTAGAAACAGTTTCCATAATTTTGGACATTCATAATTTTAGCGATGCATCCTGCACGAACAACGATCTTACATCCTATCGATCTCCGCGAGGTGAAAACGATCAAGGCACTACAGTATTGCATTGCGTTTCGAAGTGCGAACGACAGGAATTGCTCGGACGCCGATCGAAAATAAAACGAAAACGGAGGACGATCGTGTCTGTCGCTGTGCAACACGCGCCGTTCCAAAGCGTATTATTATACTTTCCGAATATATAAATAGCACTCGGCGAGTACAAAGCTGAAACGAAGGCCGGAATTAGCGGCCATCAATTTCCATTTCGTTTTAAACTTCTCGCCGAGATCCGCTATTAACAATATTAATCTTCGAATGACAGCGAGAAAAATGGATCGTTGCAAATATTTCTCGAGCCCTTTTTTTTTTGTATACTATCCCACGCGAAGATTATCAGATTTGTTACTGTTTGTTTTTTCATTGTCCAGTGAATTATTTTGTCTAACGATTTTACAATGGATGACAATCTTCGAGATTATGATCGATGATATCTTTCGTGAGAATCGCTGAATATATATTCTACAAGATCTTCGACACTGTTCGACAAATTGATTCGTGCACAAGTTGCTCGTTTTTGTTTTTGTTTTTATTTTTATTTTTTTTTTTTTGGCTGATCTCGATTCCAAGATCAAAGATCCAATTTCGCATCGTACACCTCGCGCGACACACTTGTGTCGCTGTCACTCTCGCTGTGAACTTCTTCTTACAGACTAGCAAACGTGCACATCGCGATATTATCACACCCGCTGCGCCATTCTGTCACTTACTCTTAATTAGTACTCACTTTTGTACGTTACTCTTTCGTCTCATTTCGTGCAATGTGCACTAGGAACAGATTGACGATTTCCGCTCGATAGATCGATCGATCTTCCACTTTATCGGAATACAGAATATCCTTCTCTTCTTGTCTTTTTTTTCCTTTCCAATTTTAATATCAACTGAACGAATGTGTCCGAATTTCTGTCGATAAGATTGTTTCACAGATTTCAATTCAAATCAACAGGAGAATGTGATAACGCGGATCGATCGATCGATAATCGGCCTTGGAAACCTCTTATCTTACAGATTGCTCTTTTGTTAAACGCGACAAAGTTAAACGAGCGCACGTTAAAGTCGAAAAAAAAGGGGGAAAGGGGGGGGGGGTGGAAGAAGAAAAATAAAATCAACGGTGAACGGTCCTTGTTCATAGGTAAAAATGACGCTCAGTTAAGTATAATTTACGTATCTATGTCCGTGCGTGATACGGTGCGTAAACTACAAAGAAAAAGAAGAAAATAAAAAATAAAAAATAAAAAGAAAATTATGAGAAAAACCGTCCCGCAGTTGTGCGAAGTGCGATGGTAAAAAAAACTTCGTCGTGCGCACGGTCGACGCAACGCGAATAAATAATAAAAAAAAAAAAAAAAAAAAAAAAAAAAAAGAGAGAGAGAAACGGATGGGGGAAGTGAGAAAAAAAGACGGTGCTTCTATATCCACGTTCTTGATGGTGCTCTCGTCTTTTGAACGGATCCCACGGTCTGACGGATCCGGGTACTCCGAGCCACGTTGTGCCATTGACTTTGCTCGGTTAATCGCTCGAACGTATGATCGATGCGCGGTGAAAGTCATTAACGTCGTACACGAAGTCGAAAGTAGGCGTTTGAAGAGACGCGAGAAATCTGGAAGGCGTAGGAAATTCGAAATCTGACCGATGGATTTCGAATTTCATTCCACTAATCTATTAATAAAATTCAGAGAATGAAATTCAATAGATTTAACGATTTGAGAAATCGTTAAGAAGACAGTGTGGAAATCGATGGTTTAAAATGTTAAGTGAACGTTGAACTGCCTACGTGAAACACGCCGCATTAATGATTGTCACCGTACACCTAGTGTACATTGCAGCCCGACGTCAGTAGCGACGACTCTGACGTAAATCGGCGAAGATCGATTGAATTTTCTTTTGCGTCAAGCCGCGGTTCTTATGCCATTTATGTCGGTTACACGAGTTTCACGGGGAAACGAAGCCCTAGTGATGATTCTACAGTGTGCAAAAAGAAGTTTGTGTAAGCTCAAGATAATCGATCGAGCAATAAGACTCGTTTTTTTCTATCCCGCTTTGTATGTTGCGATAATTTTTCCTGTAACTATTATTGTCAAAATGATTGAACACAGACATCGAGCTCGTGAATATTGCTTGTTTACAGAACACCGATTAGAAAACGTTTCGCACACATTTGTACTTGTAGCATTTACATACTAATTAATTAGATTCAATTCAATAATGTATAATCTTTGTATAATGACAATCGTCAAAATTTGATGTTGCGAAAATCGCATGTAGATAAAAGTAAAATTCATCAAAAAACAAAATAAGAGTATGTGCAAACACGCCGCTGTACGTATTTGGGATTATATAACTTGCAGATGTAAATTTCTCTTCTTTAATTGTTCTTCATAAGTAGACTGCGAATATCTTTAAGGAACTTAGATAGAAATTTGCTTCATCTACCACGTATAATAATAAATACTCTACTTTAGACACTATATACACTTTTTGTATGTTACATGTATTCTGTAAACTATCAAGAGTAATTGCAATTTCTCTTAGAAATCTTAGAGATTTATAAAATAGATTTGTCATTATTGAAAGGAAACATTATTTTCTCTACTTTTCACAAAGTTTTCACTTCAATTCCCGACAAGTCTAATCTCAAAACTCCTTCCATCGAGTGGAGCGCAGTCCACTTACGTGCAACTAAAGTTACCGGAGACTCATTTTGAGCAAACATACGTATCACGAGTAATTTCCAATACACAAACTCCTCGTAGTGTCACGGACAGAGGTGACACGATTACATAACAGCGATATACGATTA
Organism: Frieseomelitta varia; assembly: GCF_011392965.1. NCBI lineage: Eukaryota > Metazoa > Arthropoda > Insecta > Hymenoptera > Apidae > Frieseomelitta > Frieseomelitta varia. The sequence continues at coordinate 41,400 of NW_025110731.1, forward strand.
CGATTGTAACAAAAGAATGAGAAACAAGATTGATCTGTCGAGGATCCCTATCTACAATGTGACGCCTTTGTCGCCGTTACAGTCATCGTGCTATACAACGTGAAATACAGAAAAGGAGCGAGACGAAGCTACAAGTTCGGAGCTCGCGTGGCCGCGTGACTTTGACGCTGGATGGCCCAGCAGCAGCAGCAGTAGCAACAGCAGCGGCGGCACCCTCCTGGTGATGGTGGTGGTGGTGGTGGTTGTTGTTGTACGTGTTCGTCGTCGTCTACCTGATCTGACAACGAGCTCGCTCGACGAGAGCGCGGAAGGTGTCCAACGACACGCCGGCATCTGTGGTACGCGCTGAGCGATTATTCCGTCGCACCGCAGCTCCTTCGAACCCGGCGCTTCATTTGTGTTCCTCGAGGATCTCCTGGATGCTCACGTAGGTCCCGGTTAGGAAACCCAACACGCCGAACGTGATGATCGCCAGGTTCTTCCAGAGCCTCCAGTAACACGCTCCCAATCCGTTCTCCTGTTCCCAGACGGTGACCAGCTCGATCACAGACGGGAACATCAGTCCGAGGGTGGAGAGGCAGACGGCGCCAACCAACGAGATGAACGGCCCTAGATTTGGAATGGCAATCGCCACGCACACGGTGAAGATCACCATGCTGATGCGGATCATGTACTCGCCGAGGAGCTTCCTCGAGCCGAAATACTGTTTGAGATTCTTCCAGATGATCTCCATGGGCACGTAGAATTGCAGCCCGTAGGTAAGGAAGATGGCCACCGCGATCATTATCTTGACAGACTGAGCGAGGATGTCGCTCTGTTTCAGGTTCAGAGTGATCGAGGCCCTCGTCTCCTCGCCGTACCGCCAGTAACCGAAGAAACCAACCGTGCTGTACAGCAACACCACGAAGAACATGCCGGTGTTCAACACGCCTGGGCAACCGATGAAGTGCGTCGGGGTTTTCATATTGTTTTCCAGTGGCATCACCTGTGAAAAGTAAAGAGAATTTTTTATCTATAGGCAGATGAATCTTTATGGTTTTCCTATTTCCTATTGATTACAAAGGTTCCGCTCTTTCTCATTCTCCACACATATTACTTCAACACCCATTCTCCTTGAACATAACTGCTAATATTAAATAATGAATACAGTACCAATCTTCTAATACTAAATCTTTCAACTTGCTTCTGGCAATAATTTAACTATGAAGTTACTTGTCCCATAATTATTTTGCTCATTGTAAAATAGAATAGAATACACTAAACAAAAAAAAAAAAAACTGTATAAAACAACATATGATATATTGAAAATGATAAATATAATTCTTTATCTTCCCAACACTCCATCTTTGGTTTCACTTAAAGTAAATTTTTATAGTTATCTTTATAGATCTGTTTTGGATAATAATAATAGACTGTAGTATTTGAAATTTTGAAGTACTTTCGATTTTGGACTCTTGGACATTTCTTTTCAACAGTAGTTTAAAATATGTCTCAACTGAGAGAACGTCCTTAGATTCTATTGACAATCATGTTATGCGACCCGATGGAATATACCCTTACAAATATGACAATGGCAATTGTGCTGTTGATTCTATCATAATAATTTGCACAATTTAAAAGGAACAAAAGATCTGGTGCTATGCTTCTTTTCTGTTGCCGCAACGTAATCGTATTACGTTGATGTAACCAGCAAAAGTTTCTTACTACACGTCATTATGTAATAGCTTGTGTCTATTACCGTTTTTTATGCATCTCATTAAGGCCATGAACAGTATTTAGAAAATGGTAGAGAGAATTTCTACAATTATTATTAAATAATGATATTTAATGACAGTATTAATGTAATTTAATTGTCAATACTAATACTATATTATGCTATATTATAAATAATAATATTAATTAATAGACTGCAATTTTATATATCTATGGCTGTAACTCAAGAGATAGATTTTAAGTAAAAAGTTGCTTTGTTGTTTGGATATTTCATAATATTTAATAACAGTATTAAGTCAAGTTATATTAATAGTATACTATATTATAAATACCGAGTACTGTGTTATAGATAATAATATTAATTAATAGACTGCAATTTTATATATCTATGGCTGTAACTCAAGAGATAGATTTTAAATAGAAAGTTGCTTTGTTGTTTGGGTATTTGATGATATTTAATAACAGTATTAACTCAAGTTATATTAATAGTATACTATATTATAAATACCGAGTACTGTGTTATAGATAATAATATTAATTAACTGCAATTTTATATATCTATGGCTGTAACTCAAGAGATAGATTTTAAATAGAAAGTTGCTTTGTTGTTTGGGTATTTCATGTACTATTATACATTATATGTATGCACTTTGTAGATTTTTGGAAGCTTGATTTTCCTACAATTGCAAAAATTTTCCACGCTCGTTTTTTCGAGAAATTTTCAGATATTTTTATATTTATCACAGTCCGTTTTATTCTATCTTGTGCATCTCTGATTTCCATAGATTTTCTTAGACAAAAGAAATCGCAGTTTCAAGCCCACTTAAGAACTGCGCAATATCGAAGGGTGAATTTCATCGTGATCGTTCATCGGAATTTTCGATCTGGCAATCGTTCGTAAACGTTTATCGCATGATCGAAATACTAAACGCGATTCAACTGTAATCCTCGCGACTGATCGTGCTCTGAACAGAATATCAACGATACACAACATGGCTCAATAAAATAAACGATCAATTTTTTTTTTAACTGAACTATTTTTTAAATTTATACATTATTAATTTTCTTGCTATGCTCTTGCTTCTTTCAAAAATTGTACATTTGCGGGAATTGAAGAGGCGAGAGACTGACGGAAGATCAGTTTCCGAGTGGCTCAGTTATTAATTACCGAGGAGATTAACTTCCTGTCGAAATTTTCTCTGTTATTACTCACATTACAGTATAATTCAGGTTTTTTCTTTTTTTTTTTTTCTCAAAATTGTACATTTGCGCGAATTGAAGAGACTCAGTTATTCATGGAGGAGGAGATGAACTCGTTGTTTGAAAGTTCAGAGGGTCTAGAAGCTTCGACACTTACCACACCAATGCCTTCGAGGGCGAAGATCGCCGTGCCGAAGAACAGAGGTAACTGAGACCAGCTCGAGAATTTCGGTAGATCGCCGACGCTGGGCAGATCGCTGAAAATGTAGTAGAATGTGATCCCCATTCCAGTGGCGATCAGTATGTTGGCCAGCATGGAGAACGGCGCCAGGAATTTCAAGTTCCTCACGAGTGAGAACATTATCAGGAGAGGCAGCAGCAGCGCCATGTAATATCGGATATCGCGGTCAGTCTCTGTATAATAATCGACCACCTCCTTGACGTTCGTTGAAATGAAAACTATGTACACGCAGCAGCAGCCAATCAGGTCGATCACTAGGAACGAGTTGATCGTCGCCCTGGAAAATTATTCCAGAAATGATTGCTCGTTTCATTATTTACGTTATTCCATGATTTCCTTTTTCTTTTTCAATGATATTCGTTCGTTCAGCATTTATAGAAATATATTTACAGAACATCATGTTCAATGTAAACAGATGTATATTAAATGTAAGTAAACTTGGCATCTTTCATTTCATAGTATCATCTAATCATTTAATTTTTGTTACAATAATTTCGTACTTTTTTCAATGACAATCGTTCTAAGATATTTACAGAAATTTACTTTAGAACATGCTGTAATGTAATAGAAATAAATATGTCAAGTATAAAGTAAATAAATATATTAATATAAAGTAAACAATTTTAATAATATTATAAAATTGTTGATTTTTATAAATAATATATTTATTTACTTTATGATAATAATATAAAGTAATATTATTATAAAGTAAATAAATATATTAAATGTTATATAATAATATTAATATATTTATTACAAAGTAAATAATTGTAATAATATTATAAAGTGGATAATTTTTATAAATAATATATTTACTTATTTTTTATGATAATAATATAAAGCAATATTATTATAAAGTAAATAAATATATTAAATATTAATGTATTTATTACAAAATAAATAACTTTAATAATATTATAAAGTAGTTGATTTTTATAAATAATATATTTATTTACTTTATGATAATAATATAAAGTAAATATATATATTAAATATTCTATTTAATGTTAATTTAATAAATATATTAAATATTAATGTATTTATTACAAAGTAAATAACTTTAATAATATTATAAAGTAGTTGATTTTTAAATAATATATTTATTTACTTTATGATAATAATATAAAGTAATATTATTATAAAGTAAATAAATATATTAAATATTATAGTTAATGTTAATTTAATAAATATATTTAATATTAATGTATTTATTACAAAGTAAATAACTTTAATAATATTATAAAGTAGTTGATTTTTATAAATAATATATTTATTTACTTTATCACAATAATATAAAATAATATTATTATAGAGTAAATAAATATATTACATATTCTATTTAATGTTAATTTAATAAATATATTTAATATTAATGTATTTATTACAAAGTAAATAACTTTAACAATATTATAAAGTAGTTGAATTTTATAAATAATATATTTATTTACTTTATCACAATAATATAAAATAATATTATTATAGAATAAATAAATATATTAAATGTTATATTTAATGTTAATTTAATAAATATATTAATATATTTATTACAAAGTAAATAATTTTAATAATTAATTATAAGGTAGTAATAATTAATTATAAGGTAGTTTAATTTATAAATAATATATTTATTTATTTTATAATAACATTATAAAGTAAATAAATACATTAAATATTATATTTAATATTAATTGAATAAATATATTAAATATAAGTATGAAATAATTATATTATACATTAACATGCATAAAATATATATAAAAAAACATTTTTGGAATACGTTAAAACCAAGCATGACAAATATAAACTTCAAAAGTGAGATTTCGGAAGCTTTAAAAAACAAAAAAAAAAAAAGAAAAACATTTAATTTACTTTTACGAAGATAGATTAAATTTTGATAGATACAAATTTTTGTATAATACTTATAATAATGACAATAGTAACATTATTGCTATTAACAAAAATTATTTTCAATTTCAAATTTCAAATTTTCAATCTATTATTTAAATGCTCGATTCAGGTTTTATTTTTATACAGAATTTTGTTAAATGAAGGTTCAACTTACTTCGCTAGGCGAGCGTATTTCTGCACCGGCTCAGGGCCGACGAGGAACGCCGCTTCCGCCACGTCGGCGAAGCCCAAACTCGGCGTTTGCGTCCGCCTGCACAGATTGTGCGCGCATTTCACCAAAATGTGCACACAGTAGGTGCAAACCGCGCCGATGAAGAACGTGGCGAATAAACCGAACAGCAGGCCGGCATTGCGGAAGGCCATCGGCATCGCCAGGATCCCAGTTCCCAGGCTCCCCTTCAGCAAATGTATCAACGTGTCGAGGTCGGAGGTCGGGTGGGCCAGTTTCCTGTGCTCGAACGGATTGTAGAGGGCCGCCTCCTCGTCGTTCGGCCGCTCCACGAGCGGCAACGTGGAACCGTTCGTGACGGTGATCGGTATGTCATTTTTCTCGCACTTGTATCTGCAAAACCGACGCCGTTAATACCTGATCGCCGTTGAAAACTGTCTGTTTAATATAAGTAGGGATATATATATATATATATATATATATATATATATATATATATATATAATATATATATATATATATATATATATATATATATATATATATATATATATATATATATATATATATATATATGTATACATGATATATATATATATATATATTTGATATGATCAGAGTTTCGAGAGATCGCGAGTAGAGAAGTGTCTGACGTGGGGGAGGGTTTACGACTTTTATGTACGGGCACGCGTACAATTATGCGAATGTTTCTGATTCTGTGTCAAGTACGGCGATAAAAAAAACGTGTGTGTATATATATATATATATATATATATATATATATACACGTGGAGGGAAGAATGAAGAGTGACACGCGTGTAAGAGAGATTTTCTCGACTAGCATAAGGATTCACGGATCAGCGGGCAACAGAGAGGAACCAAATGTTCTAAATATCCGATTATTCATTCTATAATTAATATAAATATTATCTATATTTATAAATTTATTATTAATATAAAATTATTAATATAAATAGTAGACAATAAGATTATGTTTAGTATACAATAAAAATTTATCTACTTTAAATATAAAACTGTAGATACAGAATCGATAAAGTAATTTCGATATCGAAAATTAAAAATAATAATCTAATTAAGGAAAAAAATATTGAATGGTAATGTAAATTTTGAAATTGGATTAAATTCACATTCAAATGGGATTTTTTTTTTTTCCTAAATTGATCTTTTTACTCCTCCGAGAAAAATTTATTGAAATTAATGTGACAAATGTAATAAATAATATGTAACACAGCCGTATTCAGCTCTGCAGATGCTCGACTAAATGCGTGAAGCTTGTGTGTCAGTGATGATTACTCAGACATGTAATTAATAATTGATTTTTTGATTTAGATAGTCACAGCTTGTGACAGTGATGATTACTCAGGCATGTAATTAATAATTGATTTTTTGATTTAGATAGTCACAGACAAGATAGTCGTACAAAGAGCAGGTAATTATTAACACACACGACAAACTATTTTTGCATCATCTACCAGCAATGTGATTTACGAAGTATCATTCGTAAACTTCGAATAAAAATGACATTGGAAATCATCGTTCGAATGGTAATACGAAATTTCGTTGATTACACGTTTCTAACGTGTGATGTCGCTTAGATTTAACCACCTTGCGCTGGCAACCGATTGCGGACCATAACGAGTGACCAAACCGTATACAACAATTCGTCACTTTCTTTTTGAACTCGTCAGTATAATATCACTATTACTGGATAGAAATTATTGAGAAGTGATAAATTTATTATTTGTTTTGCCTGGATTATACTTAAATATACTTAAAACTGAGGAAATATTGCAATTTCGAGAGAAAAAATTCTCGACGTGCGTGGTAAGAGGTTAACTACTTGCGCTGGCAACCGATTGCGGACCATAACGAGTGACCAAACCGTATACAACAATTTGTCGCTTTCTTTTTGAACTCGTCAGTATAATATCACTATTACTGGATAGAAATTATTGAGAAGTGATAAATTTATTATTTGTTTTGCCTGGATTATACTTAAATATACTTAAAACTGAGGAAATATTGCAATTTTGAGACAAAAAAAAGAAAAAATTTCTCGATATGCGTGGCAAGAGGTTAACCACCTTGCGCTGGCAACTGATTGCGGACCATAACGAGTGATCAAACCGTATACAATAATTCGTCGCTCTCTTTTCGAACTCGTCACTGAATAGAAATTATTGAGAAGCAATAAATTTATTATTTGTTTCACTTGAATATATACTTAAAACTGAGAAAACATTGCAACTCTAGGACAAAAAATTCTCGAGTGCAAGAGGTGCAAAAGCAATCATCGCACAGTTTTCTAAAACAAGTTAATGACACATAGCTTCTCTGGGAAAATATCCCTATTTTTTTACATGAAAATACAAAAAAAAAAAAAATATATGCACGTTGCAATATAACATAAAAATTTCTTATTTACTTTTACAAAGGCAGAAATTTAGCATCGAGATTAATAATATTACAAAGCTCAATGAAACTCGAGTGATTCAAAAATTTAATGTCCTTAATTTCCAATATCCAATACAGGGTGTATCGGTTAGGAGTTAAATTCTACTAATCGTGATTTTTTGGTACCACGGATCATCCGATTCATTTGGCAAACTTAGTCACTCGACGATAAATTTTCCATTGCACAATAAAAGAAAAACTCATTCTAAGAACATTCTGATCCTTCGATTTCCTCCCTGTCGCCCAACTTTCCATTCTTCCGTACATTTCCGTGAAAATCAATCGAGAACGATCACGGAGGAAAGTGAAAGATCTCTCCAAAACGTCGTGGATCTCTTTTCCCTCCTCCTTTTCTTTTCTATCCCTCTCTCCTTTCGATGTTTCTCGTTGACGTTCCTTTCGACAGGTCTGAATCGCGCAGGCATGCAACAGGCTTTCCGTTCTGATTCACTGACTTCGTTATTACTTCACACGGTCAAGGGAAAGGAGCTGCATGGCGCAACGTGTCTCGCGACGATGACACCATTTTGGCTTTCGCGCAACGAGATCGGAATTTTCTGGTATTTTCAGAGTATTTTGGCAAGATTCTCGCGGGTATTTACGAAACAACGCTCGATTTATTATTATTATTCCGCGCCGGTGGATGGATCAAATCGCGAAATTATTAGATCGTGCGATGCAGTTTTTTCGTTCGTTGTGGATCATACAGAATGTCCAAAGTATTCTTTTTTATAATATTTACTGACAACGAGTGAAACTTCTTTGAAAAAGAAACGATGGATGTTTAACCGTTTGCGGACCGTAACGAGTGACCGAGCCGTGTACACAATAATTCGCCGCTTTCTTTTCCATTTGAACTCGTCGGTATGACATTATTGGATAGAAATTATCGAGAAGCAATAAGTTTATTATTTGTTTTACTTGAATATATACTTAAAACTGAGAAAACATTGCAATTCTGGGGGCAAAAAATTCTCGAGTGCAAGAGGTTAAAGCAAGTCATCGACGTGTCATCGCACACTTTTCTAAAAACAAGTATAACGTATAAAAGTTAATGACACATAGTTTCCATCTCTTGTTGTTATACTTAAATATACTTGAAACTGAGAAAGTATTGCAATTTTGGGACAAAAAGCGGACGTCATTTATATCTATTTCCAAAACGAAAGGACAGATCCATCACTGGCTAGATAGATTTTACATACATAAAAGCAATAAAATTTCTAAATAGATTTCACGAAGAACATCTTTTTACATAATTCAACAAAGAATTTGAATTGATTTAAAAGTTTTGCGCACATACCATAAGTGATACGAAACGTCTCTAACAAAAAGCCACTTCATTCGAGTTCATCGATGATTTAACAGAAATTCGTGCTGTGTTAACAGAAACTCGCAGCATCGTATGAAAAATACAATCGACAACTTGCCAAAAGTCTGTTTCTCCTTATCTCGCCGCGTGTATTAGTGAATCAATTTTATACCAGCGAAAGTACACGCCTGACGTTCGTGGAACAATCATCTCGAATATACGAAGTTTCTGAAGGAATGTTTGCAAATTCGTGCCAGGAGCTTTATATCTAGTTGAAATGTGTTCAGTTTCGAAAGGTTTATCGAATTTCACTATAGACTTGTTCACGACTGTAACACGATATTTTCGTTTTATCTCAGCCTGTCCATCACTATTCTCAAATCAAATTTGATATTATTTTTCGCAATAATTTTAACAAAATTATCGAAAGACAGAGAACGTATATAAGTAATATTGTATATAAGTAATATAAGTAATATATAATATATATATTATATATTATTTATTATTTATTATATATTATATATAATAATAATATAATAATATAATATATTATTATATATTATATAAATAATATATATATATATATATATATATTCGCGAATAATGTATACACATTATAAAAAAAACCAACGAATTTGCATTCTTTCCCCTAATGACGTCCCCTAATCTCTATTAAATTACAGCTGTCACAAGTCAACCGACCGTATGTTTTGCAGTATTAATTTCCCATTACATAAAGTCACGAAATTCTCTCATCCGTGTAATATTAAATATTACATTGTTGCGATATTAATACTTCGTAATATTAAGCTAGCAATGTATGTATCTGATTCGAGTGAAGTATCATCTCCACGCTTAGCCATGCGCTCGTTCCTCGATATCAACATCCTACGTAAAGATTAAAAAAACAGAGCCTCGGAGCCATGAACGACACAATAAAGGGCCGTTTGCGACGAGAAAAATGGGGGGGAAAAGGAAAAACGTGCGAGATGGACAATCGGTCGTTCTAATCCGTCATTTCAACGTTTTCACGTACATATCGTGTCTACGTGTCGCGTGTATGTATGTGTGTGTATGTGTGTGTGTAGCAATTTTAACACGCACTGGAGACAAAGAAAAAAAAAAAAAAAAAAAAGGAAAAAAAAAGAAAGAAAAAACGAGAAAGTGTCGCAAAAAAAAGGTAGGCGTGTAGGCATAGGTACCCATTGAGGTGCGGTAGTTTTTCTCTCCTTAGTCGTGACGAAGCTTTCTTTTAGTCGAGAAAGCTCCGAAATAGAATAGTAGTAGTAGTAGTAAGTAGTAGAGTAGTAGTAGAGTAGTAGTAGTAGTAGTAGTAATAGTAGTACTAGTAGTAGTAGGTCTGTGTGTGTCACGTTAACACGTGACAATAGTTCACGCGCCGCGGATCAGGCTTTTAGGAGGCAGCTGCAACTGCAACTGCACCGCACTGCATCAAGCCTCCTTTTGCTTCGACTTCTTTTGCCGAGCCGTGTTGCCATTATTATTTAATTAACCATTATTAATATTACTTTTCAATTGCTTTATTAATTTTGTTTAATTATTTATTTATTTATTTTTTTTTACGCACGTCAAACGATCGTCTGTTTATTTTCAATGCCAATTGTTTCTTTTGTTTTCTTTTTTTTTTCCGAGAAAGTTCCGTTTCTCTCTCTCTCTCTCTCTTTCTTTCTCGGTTCTCAATTCTTTTTTCTTTTACTTTTTTTGATTTGTTATTCTTT